>NC_056044.1:9620335-9920335 GCF_004379255.2 Salvia splendens
TCTCTCATCACTTTCTATATTTGATAAAATCATCTCTCATCTCTCCTCATTAAAATATTCAACTATTTTTTTCTCTCTACTTATTTCACCTAACAACTCCTAAAATCCTGTGTCACTCAAGAATGTGGACATTTTAGTAGGACCGAGGGTGTACTATTATCATTTGCTAAGTAACCACTTATCCAAAATGTAAAATATGTTTTTGAATTTTTTTTCATGGAAGTCATTTACTCACTAAGAATATGTTTAGAAGGTGAACTTCACTAATGTCCTGGATCTTTCCTCATTAGCTAATCAATTACCCGATGTTTGGTTCAGATTTAAATATGTCATCTCACATCTTTCATTGATTGGTTTTCTCAGCTGTGTCCAATACAACATCCAATCTTAATATTGGACTTGTACGTGTGGAGCAGTTTCATTTCAAGTTAAAACATATTTGCTGTTATAGAATTTCTTACTAATTTAGTCTGACAATTGACAAATGACATTGACTAGTGATACTGTGTACAGTTCATCATCAATTAAAATCATGTGATAATTATAGTTGGGCGTAATGGGGGGTCATTCATCTATGTCAAGAGTGAAGTGTTGACTATATTTTATCTTATACGGAATAATTATATTCTAATGTATGGGTATCCATGTTTTTTTGAAAATTTAATTATAAGATAATAACAGTCCAAAACACCGAAAGATTATAAGCTACTTATTTTGAATATGTGATTTGTTGTTTCTACTTGACAACTCTAGCAAAATCAAAATACTAAAAGTTGGCTAATATCATACAACTTGTGAATAAATCTGTCTAACACTCTATTGATAAGTTTTGTTCCAAGTTCAATGTGATTGGCTAATATTATACCACTTGAAATTGTGTAATTAATATTAGTAGGCCAAACCATCATACAAGATCCAACCTTGACTTGAATATATTTGTGTATTTGGTTTGACAGCTGAGCTATTTGTTAACGGAGAGATAGTTCAACGGTCTCCAGAGAGGCAGAGGAGAGTGGAGCCCGTGCCTCAGAGAGCTCAAGACAGACCAAGATACAATGACAGAACACGTTATGTCAGGCGTCGTGACAATATGAGGTGAAGAATGAGTGTCTCTTTGGCAGGAGATCGGACCATGTGAGATTTGGATGAAGGCTCTACTATGCTAATAACTTGTATAAAGTTGGATCTGTCATTATTCCAATGGATTTGGTGCTTGGTTTCTGATGATTTGGATTTTATCCTCATATGTAGTTTGAAAAAGTAGTCTAAAAATGTGTGAAGTTATCTGCTGAGTTATCAAATTTGGGTTTTTGTTTGAATGGCATTTTCAAAGACTGATTCATGCGAGGACCCCTCTTCGTCTGCTGCATCCTCGTTTTCAAGAAGTTGTTGCAGCTTCTGAAGGGCTGCGATGGCCATGTTTGCAGGCCACTCATCGTCATTCGAATCTCTGTCAAATTCAGACTATATATAAACACTATGACTAACGAGTAATTCTATAAATTTATGGGCATATTGTTCACCTTAGAGGGCTCAGACCAGCAGAAAGAAAGGACGTTTCGACATGAAATATCATGTTGTCTGAGATGGTTTGTGCCTTTTCTGACAGGTACTCACCATGTCTCGCCATTTCCACCAGAAATTGAGTGTCCAAAATGAACTGCTTTTTATGAAACATGAAACTTATATGCAAACTTTGAGCAATTACAACCAAGAAAAGGTAAACATACATACCTGCACAAATTTTGTTCGATTGAGAAGCAAGTTCTCTGTTATTGTCCATATTTCAGATTTAGTGGAGATCCACTCGAATGTTGCGTCCACCACCTCTGAGAAGAGGCTCATCAGCCATCCCACGTCAATGCAGTCGAGCGTCTCTAGTTTCTTTAGCTCCAAATACAATTCCTGATCATGTAGATCATGCACCACAATGTTAACTATTGTTTGTCTAATTGAAGGCCAAAACATAAGCATACCAGGTATGGAACAGATGGAGTCAGATCAAGATATCTACAGCTATCGTCGTGAATCTCTGGACTGGATTCATGGCCAGCATTTGGTGAGAAGATGTTTGATATGAAATGATCAAGAAAGTAGGATTTGAGCCGATTGTAAATGTCTTGAACGAGTGTTGCGTAACTGTCCATCTCGAATTTCAGCTGGTGGACACCCTCAAAGAGGTTTCGGATGATGCTCGAGGAAAATTGCACCAGTGTGGACAGATTGGCTAGAACGATAACTCCCTGAGTGGGAGTTTCTGGCAAGTTGATCTTGAACCCTTCTTTCTCCATAGCATCTGTGTCACCAGTGATGGCACTTTCGAGTATGACAACGTAAGCTGTCAATAAGTCCACGATCCCTTTCAGAACCGAGCTCTCCATTTCAAACGCGATCAGAGGTGAAATCTCCTCCGCAACAGACTGGAACAATGTCACGAACTTCCTGCCACTGTTGGTGAGATAGAAGCATTCCTGGTGTTGATCAATTGTGGCGCTGCTCCTTCCTGTCAAGATTCCCGAAACGTAGTATCTGTCTAAAACCCATGTGTTAGTCGAGGCAACCCCACTCATGACTCTACTCATATGGTCTATGTGGAGTTGCATGACTCCCTCTATGCAGGGGCGAACGAGCTCCAAGAACGAATGCTTCACGAGGATTCTATGAGTCTCCAGCAGCGAGCAATATGACATACCGATCCTCAAAGCATCAACAGCTGCTGACAGCCCACCACTTATGTCAGGGATGGACTCAATGTACTTGATGAAACAAGCAGCCAACACTCCAATCTCCTCTGCTGCCCACCGAGTTAGCTCCAAAGAGTAAGGGTGCGTTTCTCCATTCAACGAGACATAACTCCTCACAGCTTGAGAGATCATCGAACACACACATTTTGCCACTTGTTGAATATACAACACATTTGGAAATAATCCCTTTGAAGGTTGCAGATTGTATACACCAGAAGCAATCCTCGAGTGATAGTACTGAAGCAGCAGCTCGTTTGCAAGATGATTTTCTCCGAGCTGGCACAACCCGAGCAGTGCCTTCTGCAGCTCCGGTGCAGGCACCCGCTGATGTCTAGCTACCAGCGTGAGCTGGTCAGCAAGGACAGACCGTTTTCCAGATATAGTCGACTTATAAGACAGTATATGGTCCGGAGAATATTCATCTGGCCGCAGATACTGGACATACTCGCTCTCCACCTCGAGCAGAGCCAGGGCATCATCTAGCCTTTGCTCAGAGACGAGAGAATCCAAGATATCGGACACATTTTGTGCGTGCACGTCCAACACAGTCATTTCAATGGGCAGAGTTTCTGGAAGCATGGTAGTGTCATCAGACACAAGAGTTGAGTAGATTTTATGACTAAAATCTTGAACAAGCCTCTTTTGCAATGAAGCCTGGCTTTTCAACACCAGTAATTCAGTTTGCAAGACTTGTATGTCTTTCATTATCCTGCATTGCTCAATTTTAGTGCATAACTATGACCAAGTATTGAATGGTGGGACTTACATAAGGAAGGCAGAGTAGTTTGAAAAGATATTCTTTTGAAAATCGTGATCCGATTCTTGCTTGATCTCGAGAAGTTCAGAACAAAGATGTTGGACACCCTGTGATACAGATACAGTTATACAAAGAAGAAAAAGGCAATCAGTTGAAGTGATTGGTGAAGAGACTTTTTTGAGAGAGTGACCTTAGCAGTCATGGAGTGGAGGTGAGGCTGGTCGTCGTCGTCGTCGGTGTGAAGGGAAGAGGAATCGGCGGTGGTGTGACCCTCGGACGAGGAATCGGCGGCCATTTCTTGCCTGAGATCTCTGAAGCGAAATCTAGGCCTGGAGGTGGAGTCCATTGGTATGATGAATTATAATTTGTTGAGGAAAATTTGGAGAATAAATTGATTTGTAGGTAGGACTAGGACATAGATGTCGCTTTCTTGTTGTCAATGTTAGGGAAATGCTTTGGGTTGTTCGTTGAAAGAACAATTGCAGGCCAAAGAGAGCCGGCTTTGCCTTGTTCTTTAAACTTCGACCATTTAAAATACTACCTTAAAAATAGACTTTTGAATCTGCATATGTTTTAATGTACTATTAGCAAAGTAAGGATTGAGAGAAATAAAGTAATTGGATTGGAGTACCACCTCAACCGAAAGAAGAAGTGGATTATTTTTATGAGAGGGACTAAAATGAAAAAAAAAAAAAAGTCTCTATTTTTATGAGACGCATGGAGTACATATTTTACGGAAATTTTTACATAATTTATACTCATTCTGTGGAAAAAAATATTAGTTTCATCTTTTTATTCCGTTAGTCCACCAGAATTAGTTTTATACTAAAAATTAAAAATTATTCTCATTTATTAATTATTTTTATCCTTTTCTCACCTTCTTTGTCTACAATTTTTTCTTTCTCTCTCATACTTTATTAAATTTCATTAAATTCATGCTATCCACCAATATAGCTATTTTTTATAGACAGAGGATGTAGCTATTTTTTATACATAGAGGAGGAAGTATAATATTTACCCATTTCTATGTATTAAAATGTTATATATTCTCACAAGAAAAAATGATTTACTCCCTCCGTCCCAAAGTAGATGTCACACTTTCCTTTTTAGTTTGTCCCACAAAAGATGTCACATTTCTTCTTTTGGAAAAAGTTTCTTCTCACATAAAATTATATTTTCTCTCACCACTTAACAAACAAAATAACATCTCTTAAAATCTCGTCATCTCCCAAGTGTGACATCTACTTTAAGATGAAGGGAGTACTATTCTAACTAATTCAACTTTTAGGTCTTGTTTAATACATGTACCAAGAAAAGCCTCATTATTTGGATTTATGCATTTGTTTAAGTATACAATAAATGATGACTTGAAGCCCAATGTAAGAAGCATTTCTCATAGTTATAGGCCTTTGTTCCCCTTGATTCTCTATCAATGGGAATGTTCTAGCATCCCAATAGACTTGATGCCAAACTCCAAAGTTAAGCGGATAAATTTTAGAAGATCCACCGATCATTTTACCTTCAACTTCATACATGAAAAACTCAAAAACACCAAAAGACAAAGCAAGGTTTGTGTTGGTGAAATAAAAGTCAATTGTCTAAACCAATGATCATGTGGTTAAGATCACTTGCCTACCCAATAATTTTCCTATAATCTAGGCAGTAACATTTTTTCTCATATACTTGTGGTATTTCTTTTTCGACTGTGTTGATTCTCTTTTGCCCACACAAGTCTATCTTGACCTTTTGACCTCATACTTTCTTGGCTTTGAAAGCTCACATTAACTCTCAAGCTTTTTGTCTCTCTCTTGCCTATTCCTCAAGTACTCATTTGCTTTATCCATCTCTTATGTCTGGTTCGATGCTTAAGATTTGAAGGACCTCTAGGGGCCTTCATGTGACCTTCATGGGACGGATAGGACGAGATAGGTCCACCTTTCTTTGATGGGATGCCTGCTCGGCTTGTTTTACTGCCACCATATCTGGAATTAGAGCCCTTCCTTGCTCTACGTGAGACTTTATCCTCCATTGATTACGACGATCGTGATCTTCAACCCTTCTAGAGTAAGGCTCCTCAGAGCACCCGCAACGCATCTCGCGGGTGTCTCTTATCTCGTCCCTCCGAGACGAGACCCGCGCGGGACGCGTTGCAGCGTCTCATCTCATCACCATCCCGCCGAGACGCCCGTCCCACCGAGACGGATGGCGAGCCAGCTCGCCACGCGCGCTGGCGCCACGCGTGACACCCACTCGCCGGCCCGCGAGTGGGCTTCGTCACGTTAACACAGTAAATCATTTTAAAAAAATCGAATTTAATAAAAAAAAATCAAACGGTAATATTACCGTTTCGACCGTTTTTTCTTTTATTTTTTTACTCTCATTTCATCCTCATTACACACACAAACATACATCTATTTTTCCCAAATCATCTTCATTTCCTCTCCAATTTTCATCTAACATCTCCAATTTTCATCACAAAATGTCCGGTGACGGAAACGAGGGCGGCTCCAGCGGGTTTGACATCAACGCGTTTGGCGACTACGTGGGCATGTACAATGTATTGGGTGGCTCGGGTTCCGGTTCGTCGACGCCGGGCACCCAAGACTCGTTGACGCCAGCGGGGTACCAACCACCCCATTTTGATGTGGATGCATACGCTCGTTCCTCCGCCCTGAGGTATTCGCAGGGATTATCCCAAATTAGGGAGGATTATCCGGATGAACCCACTCCGGAAGGAGGACGAGGCAGTGGAAGCTCTAGGGCATTCGACGCCGTGGAGGAAGAGGCGGAGGCGGCCGAGGAGGATGAGGATGTAGGCCGGCATCCGTACAGCCGCAAGGACACGATGGCTGTGTACAACGCCTGCATCAGCGTCTCGTACGATCCCATCGTCGGGAATCAACAAACCCGGAAGTGCTTCTGGGAAAATGTCACCAAGTCTTACAACGAGATTAAGCCGAAGGGGTCCCGCCGCCGCACATTGAAGATGCTCCGCGCTCACTTTAACCGAGTCGACAGAGAGGTCAAAAAATTATGCGGCATCTACAAGACTGAAGCAGCTCATTACTAAAGTGGAGCCATGGGAGCCGACATTCTGAGATCGGCTTTGCGAGTCTATTTCGACGATACTGACAAAGAATTCAAACATGTCGATGTTTGGGAGGTCGTCAAAGACGAGGTAGCACGGGCTCGACCTCGAAGCACACGAAGCACATGGCGGGTGGCCAATACTCGTCTAGTGGGGGCGGTTCAGGCAGCGCCGCACAAGAGATTTCCTCGCAGGAGGTTGAGGGCACGACGGACGATGCAGGGGGGTCCTCCCATGGGCACCGTCGGCTGCAAGGGACCAAGGCAGCTAGAGGGAGGAGGGGCCGAGGCGAATCAAGCCAAGCAGGCTCCCAAGGGCCACCCTCCTCCTTAATGTCCATGTACTTCACCGCCACGATGACGGACACTTCCCGCATGACGTCTGCCCAATTTCAAGCCTATCATGCCTACATTGTGTATCTGGCGGGACAACTTGGTATTCCGCCTCCACCGCCTCCGGGGGATGATTCGCCGGCGGAGTAGCTTTTATAATTTCTATAAAATTGTATTTTAAATTATGTCTTTTTTTTATTTATTATGCCACGAATTTAATTATGTATTTTTTTAGGATTTTAAGTTGTAATTTTTATTTTATTTAATGAAGTGTGTTTTTATTAATTGAATTTGTTGGAAATACAAATAAAAAATGAAATTGAATGAATAGCTAAGTGATGAGATGGTTAAAAGATTGAAGGTTGCAGGTTCTGTCTCTTAGTTAAGAGATGAAGTGAAAAGTACAGTGAGGTCCATGAATAGTTAAGAGATGAGATGGTTAAGGGACGGATAAGAGACAGCGTTGCGGATGACCTCATAGGACTTTGGGACTTGTCCCCTTCTTTTTCCAATTCCAATTTCATAATCATGGTAATGATGGTAAGAGGTTCATAAGTATACTCATTATGCAGCTCACAAGCGCAGCTTTAATCATGTAAGTATACTTATTTACATGAGTCTTGCTAAAATTCAACCCATGAGATAAATTACAAAATTTTAAACTTTGTAATTTAATTAGTGAATTTTAAACTTTGTGGTTAGATAGATTTTAACCAAAATTTGTGATTTAAATGATTATTTATCCTAGTAATAAAATATTTTATAATTCATAACTACAAGGTTAAATTTATGTAAATCCATAAAATTTGAATTTTTGTATTTTAGGGCATCATTAACGCTTGGGGCCGGGCCGCAAAAAGCGAGTCCCGGCCTGGGCGTTGCGTTGGATGAGCGGAAGTTGCGGCCTGGGCCGGTCCCGGGGTCGCAAACCCCCAAAAAATTAGTTTTTATTTTTTATATTTTTTTTTTTTGCCTATTTTTACCCATTTCTTCAACATTCTTCCACCAATGTCTACATTTCTATCCTCTAAATTATTTCAATATTTTTTCTAGGAATTGTAATTTTTATTTTCTAGGGCTTAATAAATTTTTTTTTCTAGGATTTGTAATTTTTTTTATAGGATTTGTAATTTTCTTTTTTCGACTGAATAATGTATTTTCCCAGCTTGAATTGTTCAACGTATTGCATCTACGGGTAAAATATGTTGAAGTTGTGAATACTGACATTTATTAGTTGCGGCCCGAGTTGGGGCCTGAAGGATTAGAGCAGTTGTGGTCTGGGACTCAAATTTAGGGGAATGATGACGTGGAGGGGACTTGGGGCCTGATTCCGGGCCATGGTTAATGATGCTATTAGGAGCCAATCTTTTTTAGAGACTAATTAAATGGAGTAGTAGATTGATGGCGGGCGGTCAGCGGGAGTTGAAAATTTCCAAAGGCAAGACCGCCGAGAAGCTGCTTTTCCCGCTTATTTTTGAATCCTCAATCCCCTTCGCCCATAAATTTCAACACCAATCCACCAATTTCCACTTCACCACTGCTGCTAAACCCTAAACAACCCTCCACCAGAAAAAACAAGGAATCGCAATGTCTGAGATTCAGAACGTCGCGAGGTCGCTTAATCCCTGCATCTTTCATCTCCACAAGCTTCGATTCGAGCTCAATTGCGCTTTATGGTAATTCACATTTCTCTCGATTTTCACCAATATTCATTCCTTTTTTGCCTAGATTCTATGTATTATTGTGCGTTTGAAAAATGAATCCTCACATTCCTCTTCTCTTCTTATAGTTTGAACATGCTTAACAAGCCGATCTTGCTCCCGTGCAATCACGTTTTCTGCAAGTGAGTTAACTGGCCCTGTTAATTTTTAGCCTCCTCTTACTTTTAGGATCCCTGATTTTACCCAATTATTCTTGCAGTTCATGTGTTGAATTTAGCAGCCATTGCCCCGCATGTCAGCAGCGTTTTACCAATCAAGGTGCTGTTTTTACTTTTTAATTTCAGTCAAGCAATGTCAAGTTCAGTCTCTAGCTGGTATTTCTGGTTTCATAACTGTAAACTCAACTGGTGGGTGATAAAAAACTTTTACTTGCAGAAATCAGACCAGCCTTTCACATGGAGAACATTGTGGCTATTTACAAAAATCTGGATGCTACTTTCAACTCTTCGATCTTGCCGCTTATATCTACTGGTAAGTAAATGTAATGAAAAGAGACAATTACTAGTTATAATGTTAAAAATAGTAAAATACTTACTTTATGTCGATTTGCGGTTCTGTAGATTCTAATATACCAGTTTCGAGATCTATCGTAACTGACCAAGTGACAAATAACCTTGGCGTGATGGCGTCTAAAACGAATGATAACTGCCCTGTCCCTGCTCCAAGTAGGATTAAGTCAGCTAAGTGTTCTGTATCAGAAGAATTAGATGTGAATCACGCTCTAGAAATTTGGCCTGGCAGCTCCCCTTCCTCTGTTGATACCAAACATGTAGATCAACATAGCAGTCCAGGTTCCAGAAATGCGGTGAGATTCAAGGCTTCATTTTCATCTTGACATGCTTTGTAAAGTCTGTTCTTCTGTGTTAAATAACACCAATCATTTGCTGGATTGATGTGATGACACATTATGCACTTGTTTTCTCTAATGTTTCATACCTCAATCTACAGGGTGCATGTAAAATTAGAGTTAACAGCTCTGCTGGAGATCAATTAGGCATAGTTTCTGGTGAGGCAGATACAAAAGGCACATATCATGCAAGGGAATCTAAGAGACAAAAAAAGCTAAATTATGGACCATCTGGTGCAGCTTTGCAAAGCCACACACACAGCCAGAATATAGTTTCTCATTCTGATGCTGCTGCTTCTAAGCTTGAGGACTGCAAATCCACAGAAGATGCTTCCATCATTTCTTCAACTGCACCCTGGGATGCATCAAATGTGGATGGATATATTTGTGCGCTTTGCCATTCTTCTAAGATAACAGAAGTAATTTTTACAAAGATTATGTTTTTAGTTCCCTTGATATGAAGTTGATCTATACTCTTCGTTAATGTTATTTTTATATTTCTGAAAGGTGCCAGCTTGTCACTGGGCTTTACTCTAGGTTTGACATATCTAATGTCTTGAATTGTTTTGGCAGGGAACTGGCCATATGCTGCACTATGCTGGCGGAAAGGAGGTAGCAAGAGAAGAAGCAGCTTACTCCAAGACAATTCCTGTCCATATTAAATGCATAGAATGGTATGGAATTTTCTTATACTAACCTTTAATTTTGCTTACATTTTGGTATTGGATCCTTATCTATGCAGGAGGAGCAACAACTGTGTGAACTTTACTCTTTTGAGCTAGTAATATGTCTGATAGTACAATATAAATATACCACTTAATAAAAAAATTTCATATTTTTTGGATGATCTGTAAAAATATGTCTTGCATTTTGGAAACTAATACTTTGATAAAGAAACTGTAGGAATAAAATTGACAATATAAATATTTCACTTGCTAGAAGTTTCAGTATATCTCGGCCAATATGTAAAAGTATGTATAACATAATCATTCTGGACTGCTATGGCTTCTGGCTTTTGTTTGAAGTTTCTTCATTTTTATTGCATATTTTAAAGGTTTGGGACATGCATTTCCTTGAGATGCTTGTCCATTTCATCAATATATGCCTGATAAAAAGTGCAATTATGCTCAAGCAGCCAAACCTTGAGTTCATTTATGTTGTTGAATTTTTTTTTATTACAGGGCCCCTCAGGTCTATTTTGTGAATGACACTATTTTGAATTTGGAGTCTGAATTAGCGCGAGCTTCTAAGCTCAAGTGCAGTGGTTGTGGGCTGAAGGGTGCAGCTTTGGGCTGCTTTGCAAAGTCCTGCCGTAGAAGCTATCATGTTCCTTGTGCTCTGGAGGTGCTAGGCTGCAGATGGGACTGTGTAAGCTGGCTATATTTTCCTAGTAATACTTATTTTGTTTGTCCTCTCAGTTAGTTTGATCCCCTCGGTCTGATCCCTTATAAACATGCTTGTGATGCACAGGGTGAATTTTTAATGCTTTGTCCAGCTCATAAATCAATTAAATTTCCAAGTGAAAAGTCCAACTCCAGAAAGCGTTCCATTGGAGAGAAGTGCTCTGTGCCCATTGAAATGTATGGAAGTTTCTTCATATTACTTATTCAGTATTGTAATTCATCATTTTATGGGAATATTAAACTCTTAGTTATAATAACAACTCACTGTTGGTTAATCTCTCTTGGTCCATAGCATCTAACATATCATTAACTTAATGTGTTCCCACTATAAGGTAAACATGTTTACTCTTTCCAGCAAATAGGAGATACTAAAGAAGGGTTTGTGTTAACTTGAATTATGTAAATAGTCCTCCTAAATACCATGTGTAGGTTTTCTATGAATGTTGTTTAACATTCTACTGAATAGCTGTTGCACAAGTGTGAGTGACCTTTGCTTAATCTAATGAGATTAGAAAGAATGTTAGGAGTTAAACAAATTTAAGTTGATTTTTATAAATTTCTTGATAGCACTGCACTGGCTGGGCTGGGAACGGTTGAAGAGGTAATGACCTGTTTATAATCTTCTATTGTTGTGCAAGTGCAGTACACCTGAACAGTTGAATATTTGCTCAACCTCCCTTAGTAGGCCTGAACAGTTGGTTCTATGTGGATCTGCTCTATCTTCGGAGGAGAAGGTTGGTTTCTGTTTTATGTTAATTTAGTAAAAACACGTCATTCATCATGTTTCACAGAGACTATTTCTTTTGCTTCACCTTTTATGAATATGCACATGATTTTGTTTCAGATGCTAATTTCCTGTTTTTTCTTCTTACATTCCAGTGTTTGGTGGCTAACTTAGCTAAAACTACTGGTGTTACTCTGTACAAGTTCTGGAACCCAAATGTCACGCATGTGATTGCAGCTACAGATTCAAACGGTGCATGTAGCAGAACTCTGAAAGTTCTCATGGCTATCTTAAATGGAAAATGGGTCCTCTCCATGGATTGTAAGCCTGGGAAACCTTGAAGTATAGCTTATCATATCATTAAGACTGTAAGCTTGGGGATTTACTTCCTGGTTTTTCCCCTTATTTCCCACAGGGGTTAAAGCTTGTGCCGAAGCAAATCATCCTGTTGATGAAGAACCTTATGAGGTTAACTTGGACAATCACGGGTTTCGTGATGGCCCAAGAACTGGCAGGTTGAGAGTATCAGAGAACGTAAGTTCACTTACTAAACCAGTGATGAATTCTTAATTGTTGAACATTTTACATTAAATATCTACACTTGATGGATATGGCATATTGATTGCTTGATATAATTTTCTTGACATGATCAGTGTGATATATTTTGTTGGACAGGGTCCGAAGCTTTTCCATGGATTGAGCTTTTACTTCAATGGCGAGTTTGTTCCGTCTTACAAGAATGATCTCTTAGGTTTAGTTAGAGCTGGTGGAGGCAACACTATTGAGAGCATGGAGGCTGCAGTTGCAGAAAGGCAAAGTCTTGAAGATTTTTCGACAACGTTAGTAGTTTACAATCACGATAACCCTCAAGGGTGTTCAGCAACGGAAGCAAGGTTTGTTTTGTCGAAGAGGGCAGCAGAAGCAGGGGATGTGGCGAAAAACATAGATGCTCGGTTCATTCCGCATACATGGATCTTGGAATCCATTGCTGCATGCCAAATCTTGCCATTTTCATCCTGATTAATTTTCCTTGTCCACATTCTATTATCACCAAAAATACACCAAATTTGGAAACCTATTACATTTGGGATATGAATATAACAAAATTATAGAAAGGCAGAATCTACATTCTACATTATGATGGTAGACATATCTGATTTTTGCACCTTGTGTGCAAAGGTTTGTAGTATATATCAATTAAATGCTTTGGGAATTAGTGAATTTTCTGAACTCCATTTCAATAGTTTCCATTTGAATAATTAAGGCATGCTACTTCTAGCACTATATAACTATAATCATGCAAACTAATGGTTATGCTACACAGTAAATTGAGTAATACACATAAGATACTGTTGATTTGCCTAAAATTCAAAATAAAGATAAAACTAAATTATTTTATGTTTTAAGTGGGATCCCACTATTATTGGTTTGCCGCGCCTCTATATTTAATTTATTTTTCGAGCATCTCCCGTTTTTTTCATTCAATCCTCTCTGTTCTTTTTTTAAAAAAATATAAATTAGAATAAACAGACTTTATTTTATTTAATGAAATGAGAATAAAAATAAAATATTCCATGTCTTTTCTATGTGCTCCTCACTATGTTGAATATCGTCAAATACCCGTGGACCAAATCTATTGCACTGATTTATTAAACGTTTAATAATCATAACAACTGCCTATTTCACCTTAGAAAATGATGAAATTGAATTGAATAATAAATACTCCCTCAGTATGTGATTGAGAATCCAGGATAATTATAGCGTACATACAAAATGTTTCAACTTAATACAAAAAGTATTAAGTTCACATAAAATGTTGAATTGATGTTCCAAATTAATACATTCCATCCAAATTCAAGTAACACCGTTACTTTTCTTATTTTTTCCATCCTATTATTTCCAAAAGTATAATTTTCTTTTATTAGAGCTAATTGAGAAGATTATGCAAGTAGCCAAACACTTGACAGAAGATATCTTTCATGCAAAGCCATTCCTTAATCTCCACAAACATCAAAATTCACACAGACACGCAAACACACCTTAATATACAGAGAAAATGACGTTCAAACATACCAATCATGTGTACGGCTCGTCGCCGTCGGCCCGGCGTAGTAGTGAAACGGCGTTCAAAGATCAAACGGTGAAATATGAAAAGAATCAAAAGAGAATACCAAAACAGGACACAATCCAAACATACATACATACATACCCCTCCTCCATCATCCCAGCTCCCCGCGCCAATTTGAAGAAACGCGACGCGAGGGGCTGCGCCATGTGGACGACAAAAACCCACGTCTGCATCTCCCTCAGCTCTTTCAATTTTTCAAGAATCCCCTCTTTATCAGCAGAAGTGGAGATTGCAGTCATGTTTGTCACAAATGCGCCGCTTTCCGACAAATACTGAGTGAAGAATCCGATCTTATGAATGGTGGACTAGCACGAAGCGGCCAGCTCTTCTCCGCCCACCCACCGCTTCCTTGACGAGCTCGACATCGCCTACGTCATCAAACACGCCGCCCTCTTCACCTCCACCATCATGAGCAAGCTCCTCGCCCGCCCCAACGTCAAGCTCTTCAACGCCGTCGCCGCTTTCTGATCTCATCGTCAAAGGCGGCAGAGTCGCCGGAGTTGTCACAAACTGGGCCCTCGTGTCGATGAACCACCGGCCCGGTTTGATATCTTCTTTTGATCAAACGGCTGGTTTGCAAGGAGGATTTTGAGATTGGAGAGAAGATGATGAAAAAATAAGAAAGGTAACGATGACACAGAAATTTGGATGGAATGTATTAATTTGGAATACTAATTAAACATTTTCTATGAAATATGTGAATTTTTATATTAAATTGAAATAACGATAAAATATTTTGTATGTATGATGCAATTATCTCACGAGAATCCTGATTTATTATTTCGGTATTTTTAACGAATTTAATAATCGAAAGGAATGAAATGATACAGGCTGTGACTGGCCAATCTCCAACGGTCACTTAAAAAATGATTAATATATTAAATGATAAAATCCAAAGCCCCTTCCAAAATCGACCGTTTCCACCACGGCCCTCACCTTTTTCCCTCTCTTCAGCTCTCTCTCTCTCTTGTAAGAGATGGAGACGCTCCTCCTCTCCTACCTCTGATCATTTCTACGCTTTTCCTGACTTTTTCTCTCCGAGAATGGGTTGTTTTCTTCGATGCTTCGGTGGTGACAAGGCTCAGAAACGCCACAAACATCGGGCCAGCCCTCACCGCCAAGTAACCACTCTTTCCTTCTCTCTCATTCACTTTTCGTGAAAATGTCTGCACAAATGCGATGGTTATTATTTTAATGTTGATGCTTCGCTAGGTTTTATGTGTTTTAGTAGTAGCTTTTGTTTGATCAGGTTTTAGATTGCCTTTCCTTTTCATACTCCGTTGATTTCGAGTATGCGATTTCAGTTAATCTAGATCGAGCTTCAGTAATTCTCCCCTAATTTCATCAGATTATCTATTTGCCTTTCCTAGAATTCAACTTGTTATTCATGCTTCTCTATTCTGTTAGCTTGTTCGATTCAGTTCAAGTTAGTGAATGAAGAAAAGTGTTTTCAGCGTTATACAGTTGTCTTTGTGTTGTTTTCTAGGCTGAAAAGTTCAATCCTGAATTTTGTTATGTGCAGAGAAACAGAACACAAAATGATCAGCTGGAAAACAAAATCACTGCACAACGGTCTGTGGCAGAAACTAACCCTGCTAACTTGCTCTTGGAGGTTTCGGAGTTGGGGTGAGCCTTCTTTGACCGGATTGGATACAATTACAGAATCATAATTCATCTTCTAGTATGGAGTATTTGATTTTCATGAAAAAAATGCGATATTCATGTTTTTCATTTTGCTTTGGAGTATAGGAATAAACCTGAGGTGGTGGAGCAAGGGAGCCAGGTCCCAAGCCCCAAGAAGAGTCCGAGCGCGAGTCCAAGGAAAAGAGTTACATTTAACTCAAATGTCAAGACATATGAGCATGTTCGAGTCCATGACAGCATTGAGTCCTTGCCAGGGGGTGTGGCTGAGGGAGAGAAGCAGGAAGATTTGAAATCACCAAGTCATTCACACTCACTATCTAAAGAGGATGATTCTGTTACATCCAGTGTTGCATCTTATCCTCCAAATCATAGGTATCATAATGCCAGAGAAAGTGACGATGAAGCTGAAGAGTATGGTGATAGCGATTTGGAGGATTTGGATAATGAAGATGACAATGGAGAGGATTACTACTCCGATGAAGAAACGAATGCTAGATTTCCTGGCCATCAAGTGTGGTCTGAACCTGTTGTAACTGCATCAGTGGAGTCGAGGACAGGAAGCTCTTCACCTCCAGCCACGAGGCAGGAAGTGGAGAGTGTGATGGTGAAAACTCAGCTGCCCGACGAGGAAGCCAAGGAATTTGGGTCAAGAACCAATGCCAGAGACAGAAGCGATTATATCAATTCAGTGCTCAACCCTGTTGAGAATATTACTCAATGGAAGGCTGCAAAGTCAAAAGGGACAGTTGTAGTGAAGCCACAGAAGGAGAACTTTGAGGCTCCTCATATGTCATTTAGCTCAGAGCCCATATATGGGCAGGCGCCCTCTAGTTTCAAGGCAAAGTCTCATCAATCGAAAAATGCAAATCAAGAAACATTGGTTGATGCAAGTCTTTCAAATTGGATAGGTACTCCTGAAGTTGCAACCTCCAAGAAGACTAGTTTTAGTGGCTTCGAGACGACCCCACAGACGACCACATCAGAAGGCTGCTGCACTTCTCCGATGAGCTTTGAAGATAGGCCAATATTAGGCGCATTGACAGTTGAAGAGCTGAGGCAAATCTCATCATCACCATCCCAGAGGAAGTCTCCTAGTCGAAGCCCTGATGAGATGCCCATTATAGGGAGTGTTGGTACCCACTGGAATGATTCGGGTTCAGCAAAGCATTCTGGTGCAGCCGCATCTTTTAAAGGCATACCAAACACAACCAGCAAGTACAGAGAGGTACCTTATAAATCTTCGAAAATAAAAGATATTTGCATTCATGGCGACCTCTTTTACTTAAATGTTATGTTATATGCACAGGATAGGACAGTTAATTGGCACTCCACTCCTTTCGAAACGAGATTGGATAGAGCTCTAAACAGAGGTGCTGCATGACAGCATGATCTTAATTCTATGGAAGCAAATCAAGTGTCTAGAACTTTTTCGGTCCTTTCGGTTCCCTTCCTCACGTCTGAGAAGTTAGTATTCTGTTTGGGAATGAATTCCTGTAGTGTTTTGTATGCATACTTAATTGATTTTTTTCTTCCATGAATTCGAGGTTGTAATACAAAGGCATTGCATATGTGAAATGGATTGATTGGTTTGTTTTGAGCACATAATAACTTACATTTCATTCCATCACTTCTACATTGTACTCTATAAGTAATTTATTGTTTCCAACATTTGTACATTGCTTCAACTAAAAATTAAGTTGGAGGGAGAAAAGTTGGCTTTATTTCCCTAGCTCGAATTCACAATGACCATATCTCAGGCACCCAAAAGTTCAACACTAAATCTTCGAGATTGGGAAACAAAAACCGTCGCCTCTGATCTGAGTTTCATTTAACAGATAAACTGAAAATCTCGCATCTTCTTGTGAGCTCTGCCAAGCCCCTACCTAGGACTGAGGCTGTGTTGCTACTATCTAAGACGAGAGAGGGACTTCCTCGTCAACCTTTTTACGTTTTGTAGGTGGTGAGCTGGGCACACCTTCAGGTGCTTTTTGCTTCTCGCCTGCCATCTGAGAAGTTTCTACTGATCTTTTAGCTGGCTCACCTTCTGAAACCTTGTTTTCAGCTTCTACGGCTGAACTATCTTTCAACTCTTTCAAAGCATTCTCGCTGCTCGATGAAGCCCCCTTGAGCAAGTCTGTGCCTGACTTGCACTGCTTCTCAAACATCATCTGAAGATATTTTCCCTGTTCTTCTATCCGAAGCTGTAAATTTCTTTGAATCTGTTCAGTAGAGGTGAAGAATCAGATATTATGTCAAAAGCCTGGTATATTGCCTATCGTCTCCTCCCAAACAGGAAGCTATAATTAAGTAAAACAACAAATCGCATCTTGTGAATTTATGGTTTACTTATGCTCTAGCTCTTAATGAAATGAGATGCTACAGGGAAAGACATGATTTAAAGAAAATATAGAAGAAAAAAAGTCCAATCCAGCAAAAAAAAGCACACTAGTTAACTGGACACATATTAAGAAATGATAGTAGATGTGGTGAAGAAGATGTGGTGAAGAAGATATGGTTAACATATCTTACTGAAATGAGATGCTACAGGGAAAGACATGATTTAAAGAAAATATAGAAGAAAAAAAGTCCAATCCAGCAAAGAAAAGCACACTAGTTAACTGGACACGTATTAAGAAATGATAGTTGATGTGGTGAACAAGATATGGTTAACATATTTTGTCTCTCTAAGGCAACTTTGTCTAATTTTAGTGGAGAATAATGCAATATAGGCAAATTGTCGGATATGCTGTCATTTCTCCACCAGAATAAGAGTTGGTGTTTTATAATTGCCTCTAATCAATATTGCAAAATTTATGAAAACATAATGTAATTCGGTGATTTTTAAGGCTTTAACCCTATAAAATGTATACTTTTTGTCACCTATCATTTTCCAAGTATCCATTATGCCGTCAATTGGCTGATGTGGCTTGTAGAAATAGAAGATCAATGATAATAGTATATGGTTTCTCTTTGTTAGATGGACAATAATAGTACATGTCTATCTCTGGGGTGTTATTCACTATCCTATATTCATGGTAATAGCAAGATTATGTTTCTAGTTTGAGGCATGCACATTTTTGTTTTCACATGAATCAGAACAGTAAACCACCAGATTAATCAGTGACTGACTTGAATAGAATCAGTGGATAATCCATGCATCTCAACTCTCCATGACATGCATGACTGGCTAAGAGCACCAAGTTTAGTAGATCGCTGATGTTGAAAAGACCTACTAAAAGAATGATATTCATACCTCAAGTTGTTCATGAAGTCGCTTTTGGACTTCCATCTGTAATCGCAGTGCTTCAGTGATCTCAATACCCCTGTTTTTAATAACAAAGATGCATTACTATTAGCAACACAAACAAATGGCAAAGAAAGCTGCTAAAAGCCAGACAAAAAAATCAACTAATGCATTTTTTTTTCAGGATTACACATTTTAAAGATGCCTTCCTAGTTCAAGCATTCATTCTTTAACAATTTGTATACTGCATAATATGAACAGTCCATACAATCAAATAATAAAACAGTATGTGGAAGACCTGGGTATATTTTTACAAGAAAGGAGCAGAGACAATGAGATCGAAAGCTATTTGAAAGCTTTTATGTTGTTCATATTATGATTAGCAGCCATACTTGGTCATACTTATGTATTAATTCAATTCTGTCAGTGCCAACTCCACTTAAACCAGGGCATCCAGACAGGATGGAGTTATAGAGTTAATCACACCCACTACAATTAACTCCAGCTAAGTACATTTATAAAACCATGATTTCACCAACTCACGTTTTTAAGTCCAGGGATGAAAAATCTTCAATGGAGGGAGGTTTCCTCTCCGAAGACTCTGAAAAATAAAACCATGGTACTTTCTTAGGCCCATGAGAAACTTATAGAACAACTCAGAAGACAAAAGACAAAATACATACAGAGAAAAGAGTATAATCTAATTTTGGAGGTTGTTAATAGGTAAAACAAGATATTACAAGGTAAACTTTACAGCCTTAGGCAAATTCATTTTTCAGGAAGGAATGGAACCATGGTGGAGACTGAAAACATTGATGATGGCAGTAGGAATAAATAGTTACCAGGGGGTACATAAGCTGGAGAACATAAAAGCAACGTGCATTTATGATAATAAACAGAAATGGCTTCAATTGCAAATGGCATCTCGGATATACAATATCAGACAAAAAAGACTGGCAGAGGATCTAATAGGAGATAGAAAATTGGATATCTCCAATATTTTGAGGCAACAGAAAACATACAGTTATTTTCTACTATAGTGTACGGATGGAAATATTCTAATTACCCCATCTATCCCAAAATAAGTGATGCGTATTCCGTATTGGGATGGCCCAATCTAAGTGACACATTTCATCTTTTGGCAAAAGTTAACCCTTATTCTCTCCTCTCTCCCTAGTTTCTCATACTTTATTATCTCACTATTTAACTCACTAAACACCACTTTCTTAATTCCCGTGCCAAAATGATCTCGGGACAGAGAAGTAATGGATAAGCTAAAGAACGATTAATAGAAGAACCTAATCATTTGAATACCAAGAGCAACGGATATGCTCCCACAACAATGGAACAACTGAAAAGAATGATGGATGGAAGGAAAGATAGAAAAACAAGGAAATCATAGTATACATAAAAAAGTAGGGGAAATCTCATGTGCACCTTCTGTTGTCTCTGGTTTGTATCTAGCTGTTCGGTACTTCTGCAATTCATGAACCAGATTAAAGAAAAGAGTGAGAAGCCATTATGTATCCAGCTTCTGAGAAAGGCCATTACTACGGAAGAATACATACCTGTAGATGGCTTTTGACATGATAGATGGTCAAGCCTTCAACTTTCATTAGTTTGAGGACACCCTTGGGGGTAGCTCCTGTAGCAGTGATAAAATGATTCTGTAAGTGGCAAGAAATTGATTTTATATCAGATTAATTTGAAGCATTGAAACAAGAAGATGAAAGTACTTTCACTGCCACCAAGCTTGTTGACTGCTTCCACAAAGGTCTCATGAAGTTCTGGGGTCCAACGCATGCGTTGTTTTCCTGGAGCAGCATTAGAGGATGATTGAGCGCCACCAGTGCAAATTTCTCCAGGTGTACTGGGAACTTGTTGCGGTATATGAGGCTGCTGGTTGGAGACACTTGTGCATTGCTGCGAATGCTGATATGAACAAAACGTTATGAGATACCTATTATATAAGATTATTTTTTTATCAACTCTACTCAAAGAGGATAGATGATAACCATTACAGAAACAAGACAAAAAAAGTAAACTCCACCTTTGGTTCTGGTTCTGCAACACTTGCATCAGCAAGAAGCCCACTCCAATCAGCAGTTAAAGCATCATTATCAGTAATAAGCTGATCAGCCCAGTCTTGCCAATCATTGCCTTTACCTAGATCTTCATGAGGAATGGTGATGCCACTACTGTTACTTCCATACAACTGACTACTCTGGATTGTCGTACTCATTGGGAAATCAAGAAAATCAGGCAATGTATCCGTGCACCAAGACTCATTGCTTTCTCTGTTAAAATGACTAGATGCAGTGGATTGAAGAAGTTGAGAATCAACAGAATGTGGTAATTTAACTGATTTTCCACTACTTGATGATTGAGAAATGAAAGGGGATTGTGTAGTATGCTTTTCTAGTTGCTGTTGGACCGATGAGAAATGGAGATCAGTAGAAAACCCTGATGAAGAAGAAAATATATGTCCAACAGCCCCACTGTGGGAAGACAATGATGAAACAACAGCTGGAGGACGCTGCATCAGTTCCCTCTCTAAAGAAACCTGCTGCGGTTCAGAAAAACTTGGATAAGTCTCTTCCAGAACAGTTGAAGGAATAGGAAATGCAGCAGATAGAGATGCTGAGGCCCCAACACTACTAATTTGTCTTGGGCCTGATCTTTGAATAGGTAAAGCATGCTTTGTTTCCATTGCTGACTTGAGTGTAAACAACAGATACTTCTATGTAAGTTGTGACTTGTGAGCAAACAGCGCTTTTCTTAGGACACCTATTTATCATACACCACAAGAACACCTATCAGGATCATATATACACAAGTAGACATGCATATATGAAATGCTATAATTATAAAAACATAGACAAGTGTGAGTCAGGGACAATTTCAGCAATCCTAATTAACTCTGAACATGAAATGTGTGTACAGGTCAAGGAAGTAGAGAAACATAGAATACAAATTATAAAGCTTGGAGTACTTCTAATTCTAAACAATTACCCGATATTGATCAACCAATTTTGTAGGCAGCATACTAAAAGTTTGTGATTCAAGTATAACCTATCATCTAATTCTAGTTCTTCTAAGATCAATTTTTTGTGGAATATTCCCACAAGAGAAAAGCATCAATTTTTAGCTAATCGATTATAGTACGCGAAAACCTGAATATATTTTTAATACCTTAACAGTGAATGAAGGAAATCCATCTAATAATAATGCATGAAGTCGAGCAAGAAGAGCTCAAAGATAAGGCTACTTTTTCAACTGGAAGGACTGGTTACCTATAAACCAATATTTGTGTAATACTTACAAGTCCATAGACATATCCCAGGAAATTGTCCAAATTCCAAAAATATGTAATCTCTCCCCTTGATAGAAGACAATAAATTGCAGAATCAAACCATGCATCACCTATTACAGTAATCTAACAACTTACGCAATTCTAAAAGTAAGATAGATTCCAAAGTTTGGTTGCATAGTTTGTCTAATGTAGGTGCAAAATATACCCACTAGAAGGTAACATGTAAGTATTTGATAAGCAAGCAAATCCCGAGCCCTCTCTATTCGCTAAATAACTTACCCTGCACCATTACCATCGACGCACCACGAGCATCAGCATCTTTCACAGCAAAAAAGGAATGCCCCGACCCTAGTTCAGCTAAAATCAAATCCTATAAACTAAGCTCAGGAGTAATAAACTAGAGCTCCTAAAAATACCAGATGATAGAAATTAATCCCAATTTATTTTTATATTTTTGAAAAGAAATCAGCAACTACTCATGCTCAAACCATGAAAAAGAGGCAACAAAAGAAATTTACAGAACGCGAAGCGCGTGTGTGGATAAGATTCAAATATTCACTCGGTCATAGTCGAAACTTGATATAAATTGAAGCAAATCCAGCTAGAATGGAATCGATCAGGAGCAAAAGCATGAAGCTCTTACCTAGAATTCGAAAAAGAATCGAAATTGAGAATGTTACAGCAGCTCCATCAGGAATTATTGAGAAGAGAAATGAAAAATTGAAGCCACAATCCGGTGATATAAAGTAATAGGATGGACGCTGCCGTGCTTCTACTTGAAGAGAGAGAGGTTCGGTCGCCGGCGACGGCGAGTGGCGGAAAAGAATTTTTATAATTTGAGTTTGGATTTGGATTCTCTTACGATTATATTTTTATACTCATCTCCCCTACTTGTTTACTTGTGTCGTTTTCATTTTTTTTTCTTTTTAATGCTTAATTGTATCATCAAATTTAGTTTTTAATTCAAATTACGTTGGCCAAAAGATTAAAGATTTTTAGTATACAATTTATAAGTAATTGATTTTTTTTGTTTTATTATAGTAAATGATTAATTTTCATTTTTAACAAAAAAAATATATTTATTCATTCTTACTGTATTTTGTTTTTTTTCTTGTTACTTACTCCCTCCGTCCACGAAAAATAGTCTCATTTTACCATTTTGGGGTTGCGCAAAAAATAGTCTCATTATATAAATGGAAACTCTCTGTACTTTACCTACTTTTTCTCCTATCTCTCATACCTTTTCTCCACATCTCTCTCTTACTTTACCTATTTTTTCTCCTATCTTATTTTACCAAATTTCTCACTAAAACTCGTGTCATCCACAAATAAGACTATTTTTTATGAACGGAGAAAATACTTTTTATTTATTATTATTTATTTTTATTTTTACTTTATTCACTCTTTATTTAAATTGACTCAGATAATATTGATGATATACGAAACTGAAAATTTGAAAATTTTGAACTGCGTGTATTATACTACTATAATCTTATTATTTCTATTAATTTTCACATTACAAATTATATATTTCGCACACCATTATCACTGTCATAAGTCATAACATACAAAAAATGATCTGCACTATAAAATGACGTTTTTTTGCATTTTATGCTTATGTATTTATAATATTGACCCTTTTATCAACTTGCAGTTTGGATTCTTACAAATGAACAAAATCTCACTTATATTCTGTCTTCCAACCAAGTTGCAGAAATACACTCCTTATTGTTCAATCCCAAAACGTAGAATATTCCTCACAAAAATGCATGAACACACACATAGTTCCACATCATGACATCCATAACAAAAATATCTATACATGGAAGAATAATCTCTCCAATAATTAGCCTACAAATATACGGAACTTTCACGAATTTTAAATTTGGATCAAATTCTAGAAGACACTGGACTTACTATTTATTTAACTCACTAAACATAACATCCTTAAAATCTGTGTGCCGAAAAAACATCTTCACTAATGTGGGATTGGGGGAGCATTTTATAACCAATTCCTCTTAGTCCTCCACACAAGATAACAAATATATGGAATTTTCACATATTTTTGGATCAATTTCTAGAAGAAACACACTTACTATTTATTTAACTCACTAAACATAACATTCTTAAAATCTGTGTGCCGAAAAAAAAACACCTTAAGTAATGTGGGATGGAGGGTTTTATAACCATTTCCTCTTAATCCTCCACACAAGATAACAAGAGATGGAACAAGGATCGATTTCCACTACTGTCGTGTAGTTGCAACATCTCTCAGGCACAAGTGTGACATTTTGGGAGGTGGGCTTCTAGCAGGACAGTGGGTTAATGGTCCTCTTTAGCGAGTCACTGCGTACCCTAATTAAATATCCCTCACAATACTGTCGGACTGGAATGTGGGAAGGCCCTTGGGGTTGAGATTTCAACCTTTTTGCAAGAGGAGATAGAACAACTTTGTTTGTGTGAGTTGGTTAGTGATAGAGATGGAACAGAACTACATTGTTTGTGTGAGTGTCTAGGGCCAAAGGTCCCGGATTCAAGTCGACTATGACACGACCTTTAAATTTCGAGTTATTTGCCAATTATAAAAAAGAGATAGAACAACATCGTGTGTGAGTTAGCTTAGTGATAGAGTGGTTAGTATCTGCGGCCAAAGGTTTTGGATTCGAGTTCGCCGGGACGCGGCAATGAAAAAAGCGATGGAACAACACTTCAAGAATCATCAACTCATGCATAATGCATAGGACATAAGATTAGGCAACATTGTTCATGTCAAATGTAACTGGAATTCTCAATACCTGATGTATATTTACACACAACTACATTAATCAACTAGGAAAAGTTCATCCTGTCAATTGAATGAGCAGCAGCACAATCATGTAATATTGGAACTTCCTGTTCCAGAACAGACATGAAATGTATAAAGGCACCAAATTCTCTCACCCACCTCACCTACAAGTATTATCAACAATAACTATCAGATTTTGAGACTCCAGCACACATTTCTTAACAAATACAGTACAAAGAATTATGGAATATATGTTTACTATGCATATCAACATTTTCAATATGCAAAGCAAGATGAAATGAAGCTATTCAATGTCATATTCATCCAGCCACCTAAAATGTACAAAAATGCAATTTCATCTCAGAAATCTAGGCCAGGCTAGAGACAGAACTTTATTTCATCTGTAAATCAAGTGACATGCAAGGCAACTTAATTATATTTCAAGTGTGCTCTCACTAGGTTCGATTTCAGACGTGAGTCAGGGCCTACCTATTAGTGTTTATAAAATACACAAGTCTAATTAGTATTAATATTCTGGGAAACTTGCTACCTACTTCTTGGATGTTCTTGATATTATATGTTTTCAACTTTTGATGAAATTTGTTTTCTCTGATAATCATTCATACTGTTCACAATAGCATTTGATAATTCAGTTTGAAAGGTGAAAAGCATCAGATAGAAAGAGTAGCACAATGTGAACTAAGTTTTTAAGCACAAAAAGCATACAGAATTTTCAGTATAGTAAATAGGAGCAGCAAAGTGGCCAGATAGAGCTTCCTGTTTACTTAAATATTTAAATAATAAATAAATAGAGTGCACGGATATTTATGAAGATAGAATTAATCAGACATTCTCTATGCTCCAGTGTGCCGGCTAGACAACTGCAGTGCCTGTCCAAAATGAACCAATTTACAGGAAGAAATTATCTGCAATCCGAAAAGACAGTGATAGCAACTGACCTGGTTGCCAAAGAATTTCCTATCAGCTGACCTTCTAGCTCATGGAGATAAGATCTGAACAGCTTTGACCTACAATTACAAGAATATAGTTTTCCCATTTAGAAGTGGAAAACCTTCCCAATCTAGACCTTCATAAGGTTCTAAAAACAGTAATGAGGCAAAACACGGCCATCAAAAAATGTTGGAAAATGAAAATGTACCATGAAGGAATTGCAGTTGCTGCAAGGACTGGGGGTAGTTGCCACAATTGGTTCACTTTACTGCTTAATAAAACTTCTAAGCAGTCCACAACACTTTTTTCCTGATACAGAAACACAAGAATCAGAAAATACTGGAATGCTTTCTAGTAGAACAGTCAACTAATTTTTTCTACTATTTCTCTGGAAATGGTAGTAGCACTGTCAGCTTAATGTTAAGTCAACTGACATGCACTAGCTAGAAAGTGGATCCTACTAGAACTTAACTATTTTATGGAGCTTGAGGGACATATAAACACAAAATGGAAGATATCCATTCTTCCCTGGAGCACATTCAATGTTTGCTGCCGACAGTGACACAGTCAAAGGAGGATCTACAGGAAACAACACTTAAGCGTTGGGTTAGCACACCAGGCAAGAAGGTATACAACATTGCACAATTTTGCTTCTAGTGAGCTGAAAAAACATATTGGGTGTCTGAGAGAAGCCATTCACTTTGAATAACTCTATATGATCTCAATGTGCATAGTGCAGCATCAGAGAATATGAAACCGTCGCATTTTTTTCATTTTACAAACAGTGGTACAGAAAGCAAACAAGTGATTGTTTAGGGTCAAGTGTTAAGAGTCAACCCAGTTTCACTTTTCAATCACAATGCACATTGATCCGCATGTATAGAATATTAGAATCGGTATCTTTTCATTGTTCAAAGGGGTTCTAACTAAAAAAAATCAGACTCAAGCAGAAGGCACTCCTCTAAGTAAAAAAATTCCATCCATAAACATCATATTCAGTATTAGTTGGATAGAATGCCAGGAATAATCACCTTAGAATTCATCAGGCCCTCATTCTGACAAAAGTTCTGAGACTTTCCTGGTGGTAAGCTGATCACTTCGTGATAGAGCTTTGATATGGCAGGGAACTCATATGAAACAGACATCAGATGCTCAAGTAGAGCGCTCCATTTATTCACTACACATCCTAGCAACAAGAGCTCCTACAGTTGGGGGGGGGGGGAGGGGGAGGGGACAGAGAATTAACAGAGAGGAGAAAATTCATAAAATTACCTTTTTTGGCCGCAATACACTTATAACAAGAAAATGAGAAGTTAAATGATAATGGTTCCATTAGCTTACTATCATTTCACTGATACCATCATTCTGAGCTGGGAGATTTAATCGTTCTAACACTTGTGTCCATTGGCCTTCTGGTGCAGAAAAAATCAGACTGGCACCAGAAATCATCCTTATGGTCCGCTTATCAAGCATATATGACAGGCTTCTTGCTCTCCAGCGATTCCAGTAATCTGATTCAAGTGGCAGCTCCTCGCCTCTTTACAGCAACATTAACCAAAAAATTAAATATGTAATTTTAGATGAAAACTCGGATCCAGTCCACACTAGCAATAACTACAGATGCCTAACTAAAGTATTTGAAAAAACTTAGTCCGCACAAAGCAAGTAGAAACAGCTAAATAGTCTGAAAAGTAGTTTTCCGCTCTAATCCTTAGAAGTGATAGTTCAACCTGATTGTGAATCCATAATCTGAAAAAGATCCTCTTGTAAAATTTTCTATACCTTAAATACACTTCAACTGAATGAGCCAGATTTACAATATCCCAACTGAGAACCAGAACCTGAGACAACCCACAGGTGCTCAGATATTCCATAGTTAAGCCTTTTAATACTATATAAGGGGCATTTACTTTTGAGGATTAGCCTAGAAAGATAAGAATGGTATAGGCTGATCTATTATTTGATTGGATGGGCTCTTGAGAGTTTTTAGCATTTCAATAAATTTTAGTTGATTCATATCCCATTGAAAGAAAGGATTGGAGATATCATAGTAATGAGAATAAACATACTCAATCATGTACCTAACCAATCCTGAAAAGTAAACACCCCCTAAAGAAAGCTTGTGAAACATTGGAGCCTTTACAAGAAGCAGGACATTGTTTCAGCCTATATACCTCTATATCAAACCAGAGAAAACTAAGGTACTCAAAACTCAAAAGAGGTGAATCCCTACTCCAAATGGGGAAATGGAAGGTCCTTGCTAGATGATCTAGACTATGCAATCTG
This sequence comes from Salvia splendens, assembly GCF_004379255.2. NCBI lineage: Eukaryota > Viridiplantae > Streptophyta > Magnoliopsida > Lamiales > Lamiaceae > Salvia > Salvia splendens. Next base: position 9,648,303 of record NC_056044.1, read on the forward strand.
AATTTTAAGTACAATTGCTAGGGGAGTACGTTCTAGAAGCTCGGATGATTGGTTACCATGGGCATAATCAGCTTATATTGTCAAACTAAGTAAATTTAACAAATCAATCTTCTTAAACCAAAATAATCCGTTTACCATTACAGAAGTTTGCAGACAAATGCAACCTAGAAAACATAAAAAAATGTTCCATTTTAACCACTTCCTCATTTCCATATAATATGAATTGAGGAGCTCATTAAAACCAACCATACTAAATTTCTCAAAACCAGCCACTGAATATTTTATAAGGTCCAGAAAGTCAGGAAATTACATTGTGGACTGCTTCAGCGGCTCTGAGTTTGACGTACTCCCAAGCTCATCATGCATTTTTTTTCTTAGAGTTTTCCAGATATTTTCCAACCCAGCCTCCGCTACAGTTGAGCATGATACTGCAGATTGCCTTATCCCAAGTTTCTGGATAGTGGTCACACTAAAATCACCATCCCCCCAATCGTCATGTTCTTCAAAATTTCTGCTCTCATTTAAGTTGGGTCCATTTGAGGGAAGCAGCATTAATTTTTCAAGATAAATATCAAGGCCATTGCTTTCTCTCCTCTTAAGATTGCTAATGTCCATCTCAACAGATGCTGTAGTTATAGCTTTTAAATGAGACTCCCTCAGGGGAAAGGTATGAATCAGATGCTCTAACATAAGATCCTTCGCTCTAACAAGCGTTACACATGACAAATGAGCGAGACCCTGCTCAAAACGCATACAGAAAACTGAATCAAATGAATAACCAAAATTGATCAATTCCAACTCATATGGGATTCAGAAACTCTTAACCTGAGGAAAATTAGGATCCAGTGTTAACTCATGTAAAAGAGCATCAAGCTCTTCAACAGATTCTTCATAATCAGCTGAACTGAGTAGAGCCTTCATCACCTAAACGTATTTACAAAAGTATAAACTGAAACTTCAATATGCTGAGACAAATTTCAGGTATGACAATTGAGTAGAAAACCTAGGGTTGCAGGCGCACAATTTCGTTGAAACACTTTCTAGTAAATCATTCATTAATGGTCAGAGCTGTTACAAATTAAAGAAGACAACTGAAATTGGGGAATGCATTGCTCACATTCTCTAGAAAGAGAGCCCATTGCAATGATCTGTTGATGTTGTTGGAGTCCCAAATCGCGAGACGGCCAGTTGATTGATACCCTGACGCCAGAATCAACATATCAATGTAGTTTTTGATCAACGTCATTAAATCTTCGATTGCTATTTCAGGGTACGACCAACCCATTTTCTGATTCTGCGAGTTCTAAAGCTCTAATTGGGCACCACCGCTTCGATTCAATTGATGAACTTAGGCCATTGAGATATGAGAAGTGAGAACTGAGAAGAGTGTCTGATTTTCCCGCGCTCTTGCAATTGCATCTTTTCTTTTCTTTTCTTTTCTTTTCTTTTCTTTTGGACTAAAGTACTATTTTGATCCTAAACATATGGTCGATTTACGATTTTGGTCCATAACATTCAATTTTTGAAAATCGAATCCAAAACATACGAAAATGCTGTTGAATAGGTCATTTTTTACGGTTTCCATCATTTTTTACGGTCAGCCGTCAATTAGTAAAAATTTGACCTGATTAGCCGATTTTTAATACTGTAGCTAATTTTGAATTTTTTTTTATATTTTTAGAATTACATGTAAATATTAAATAAAATAAATGGAGAACAAATTATAAGACAAAGTAGTCCTTTATATTCATTATCTACTTCCAATTGGTCCTGAACATTTAACCACACCCTAGTGCAAACTTACAGCCAAAAAAATTTCTAGTGGTTTTTGGTTTGATACATTATGCGTAGTTGTGACAAGTTAACAATAAATGGACAATAAATTACAAAACAAAGTAGTCATTCATATTCATTTTCTACTTCGAATTGGTTTTGAACATTTAACTACACCTAGTGCCGAATTACATAAAAAATGTTGTCATAGGCACTACATAAACCCTAACACCATCAAAACCAAAAAACCAACAAAACCAAGTGTTCAATATCTTCTTCAACTTCTGGAATCGGAGAAGAATGGACTTCCACGTGAGAACTAGGGTTAGAAGAAATCAGAAACCTCGACGCCGCCAACAGGCCTTGTTCGTTTTGCTACAAAGAATCGTTCTTTTCAGAACTACAAGTAGCCGACGGACCTTCTTCGGCTTCATTTTCAGGCGGATGTGTAGACTTCTTCTTCCTCGCATATGCAACTTTCACGTCGCGAGACCGTCGCTGCAACGGAAGTTTGAGTACGACGACTTCCAACTCAGGGCAACCAACACAATAATCGGTCGGAATCGGATGGTTCTTGGTCGGAATCGGGACTAGGTTTCTTAGGAGAGTGACGAGATAGAAGAGAGAGAAGAGAGAGTTTGACATTTCGTTTTTTTCTCAAATGAAAAGTTAGGAGATATTAAGGGAATTTAGAAGATTTGTTATTCAAATTCAAATATTAAATATTGAGTAATTTAGCAAAATAATTAGCTTAATATTAACCTACTAATAACCACAGATTAAGTCTAATCGGGTCAAATTTGGACTAATTGAAGGTTGACCGAAAAAAATGACGGAAATTGTTAAAAAGGGACCTATTCGACAACGTTTTCATATGTTTTGGATTCGATTTTCAAAAAGTGAATGTTCTGAACCAAAATCGTAAGAGCATCTCCAACAGAGATAGCCCAGCCATAGCCTAGCCACAAACTCCACCTGCCACATCATCAGCACTAAAAACTCCTCCTGCCACATCATCAGGACAAGCAACTAGACAAGCAATAGGCCAGTCATAGCCTAGCCACAATAAACAAAATTATAAAAATAAATAATTAACAATCACACAAAATACGGAATTAAATTTACGACACAGATACGAGAAAATTCAATAATAATATTAAAATTTTAAAAAGTACATTAATTAAAAACAAGTACATTAATTAAAAAAATTACATTAATTTTAAAAAAAATTACATTAATTTTAAAAAAAATTACATTAATTTTAAAAAAAACTCATCCTCCACACACGAGCCCCCCCCCCCGCCTCCACCTCACTCCTCGTCGTCTTCGCCGACGCCGCCACCGTTGTCGCCGCTATCCGGGACCCCCAAATCTGCGGCATCTGAGCCCGCGTCTGAGCCCCCCAACTATGCCGCGTCGGAATTCAAATCGGCCCGCATACTCACGAGCATTGAGTGAAGAAAACTCTTCTCCTCGGGATCAGTTGCCGTCTTCCAGTCAGCTAAGATCTTGTACATCTGAGCTCGCATTTGTTAACGCACGAAGAAGGCGAGCTCGGCTGTCGACCTGCCAACAGGGAGGGATGCCGACTGGACCTCCTGGGACCCCTGGCGAGCCCGTTGCGTCCGCCTTTGACCAACCGGGCGAGTGCGGTGAGTAAACGCGGGAGGGGACGGGAACTCCTAAACATCCTTGGGGAGGTCGTGGGAACCGCCGCTGCTGTCGCCGCTGTAATCACCGGTATAGTTCAGTAGCTGCTTCTTCGGCCAGCGACCATCGACACCTGCCCGAAACTTCTCGGAGTCCATTAGCACCTCGTAGCAGTTCCAATAGGTGAACTCCTTATAAAGCCAGGGCACGGGAAAAGCTTTCTCCGCTATCCTCCTGCAGTCCTCGTCAGTTTGGCCACTGGTCTGCATGCGGAGGGCGTTGGTGTACAAGCCCGAAAATCGGGAGACCGCAGCCCTGATTCGGTCCCACCCCTTCCGACACTCCTCCCCGCTGCGTGGCCTCCCCTCCGGGCAAAATGCCTTGTAGGTTGCTGCTATTTTAGCCCACAAGTTGACGATCCTCTGATTGTTCGAGGCGAGGGGATCATCGCAAACACTCACCCACGCCTTGGACAGCGCGACGTTCTCCGCATCCGTCCACTTCCTCCGTGCCGGGCTCTCGTCATCAGCCGGCTGCGACGACTCGCCGACCACCCTCTTGCCCTTGCCCTTCTTCTTCTTTGGCGCGCCCCGACCCCGCCCTACTCCCCCCGTTTGAACAGGAGTGTCCGCATCCCCGAGATCTATCCCCAACTCCTCTAAGGAGAAAGTATCACGCCCAGTGAACTGCGTCTCCGATGGGGTCGATGTGTGCGAAGAAGCAGTCAAAAAATTAAAACTGGGGCGATAGACGTTGTCCCCCCTCCCCTCCCGGCGTCCCCTGCATCCCCGGTTGCCACCCCGACATCATCTGCATCTCGGGTGCCCACCCCGGCATCATCTACATCCCGGGTTGCATCCCGAGTACCCCCTGCCCGCCGGCATCGCCGGTCCGCCCTGCATCCTCTGCCATCCCGGCATACTACCCCCGGATGCCATCCCGGGCATCATCTGCTGCCAAGGGTACATGTTGTAGTACCCGGCCATCGGACCCCATCCACTTCCCAAGGGTACCATGGGAGTTTGAGACCCGCTCGTCACTGGAGTAGACTCGTTGTTGTGCTCCATTTCGCGTTGTTGCTCTTGTACAGAAATTAAGATAGAGAGAAAACTCGTTAAAACAAGTGGTGCGAATGAAAATGACGTGCAAATCACGTATATATAGTGTTTCGAAAATTAAATAAAAAATAAAAAATCGGTTGGCCGATCGCTCGTCGATCAGGAGCCTGCAATGGCGGCCAGCCGATCGGCCAGCGCATCGGCCAGCGCCCGGGAATCGGAGTGCGCTCGCCGATTTGGCGCTCGCCTATTGCTATGGTTCGGCGAGCGGACCGGCCAGCGCCGGGAATCGGCTAGCTGGTCCGTTCGCCACCATTATGGATGCTCTAAATCGTTCATATGTTTAGGACCAAAATAGTATTAACTCTTTCTTTTGCAATGGATGCCACAATTGTGAATTTTCAAGTACTCCCACCATCTGATCAAATTATGGACATTTCCTTTTTTTTCATCCATTCCCATAAAAATAGTACGTATATATTACAAGATTTAGGTCCCTAAGTAAAATCATTAACTTTCTGAAAAATTTATTATTTCTCATAAATTGTAAAAGTGGTACGAAAAACCTATATTGAGATCCAGTTTAATTCAAATCCAACAAAATATCGTATTTTACTATAATAGAATAATATTAACTGTTCGTTCAACGTCAAATTACGATTTATTCGGACTTACTTTTTAATTTAATTATTTTTTGTGTTTAAGATGAAAATATTTGTTAGTTAATTTAAGTATGTTGTCTAAATTTATTTAATTAACATATAATTTATCTAAGTGTGGTTTAGTTCAAAAACATTATTCCTCCGTCCATAAAAATTAGACAAAGTTGTAAATGACATGGTTTTAATGACATGGTGAAAGTAGCGTTAGTAGTTTGTGGGGTCTACATTTAGACTATTGTGTATGGTAACTTATGGTAAGTATTGATTTAAAACTTTTTATTTATAGAATTAGTCTAATTTTGGTGGACAACCCAAAATAGTAAAAATTGTCTATTTTTTGTGGACGGAGGAAGTATTTATTATTCATAGATCAAATTATAATTGACGGGATTTACTATAGAATATTTATAAATCGGGCTCTTTCAGGACACAATTTAATACAATAGCAATCCTACTAGTGTTCTAGATATTTATGCTGCTGCCAACATATCAAGATAGTACTCCCTCAGTTTCACTCAAGATGTCCACATTTTTTTGTGATATCGAATTTTAGGAGTAGTTGTTAGGTAGAGTAAGTAGAGAGAAAAATGTAATTAGATATATTAATGGGAGAGAGGATAGATGAATTTATTTTTAAATATAGAAAGTGGACATAATGAGACAAACTAAAAAAGGGTGGACATTTTGAGCTAGACGAAGAGAGTAGATTACTTTAAGATGTATCAAAGCAGTCAATAATTGATATTATATAGTCATATGATATACAAAAATTAAGAAATACTAATAATCATCGAAACTTGGTAGATTCATTCAATCCTATTGTCTCCTTAGTTTTCTTCTTGGAAGTATCGACTTAGTCATTCAATGATTACTTACTTTCAGAACAAAATCTACAATGTTATAGACTTAAGCTCGTTTGCTTTTAAACATTAAATATTTATTAAGCATATTAAATGAATAAAGCAGACACAGTATATAAAAAAAAATAGTGCTTTTCATAATAGGTAAAAGTTAGTTTGAAATACAAACAACCATTTAGCTTGAAACATATCGTTTCCGGGAGGGGATCACCTCCAACATTTTATAAAACATCACATAATACACCAACAAGAAATTGACACGTGGGTATTTAAAAAATCATAATGTGAACAAATATGTAAGAAGAAAAGAGACTAGGAAGTTTTTCAACATTGTTTTGCAAAGCTTTTGCATTCTCTTCTTCAGGAGTGCATGTGGCAGTAGTACTTCCAGTTTTAATTTTGCGCTGAGATCTCGATTAGAATTTGTAAATCTCTCTACCTCTGTTCTTTGTATTCAATTTTATTGCTTGAATTCAGATTTGTCACCATCATCGGCTTCCCGCGGCGGAGATCGTCGCTCATTGAATTCCAGCAAGGGAGATCATTGCCGGTGAAATTGAAGATGCCGGATTTTGATGTTGTCCGGTTTAAATTGCTAAAATGCAAGTTTGAGTGGGGATGAGAGGTATAAAGAGAAAGGGTGTTTGGCGTGAGGAATTTGGAGTGGCAGTATTTTTATGATTTTTTAAATAATGTCCACGTGTCAATTTATTGTTGGTGTATTATGTGATGTTTTATAAAATGTTGGAGGTGATCCCCTCCGGTTTTTTTCAGTATACCAACTCTAGTATGAGAAAAGATATAGAAAAATATTAAGAAAAAAAATGCTAAACAAATCATAAAAGAAAATATAACTAATTCTAATTGACATACTAAAATACAGAGGCGACTATTTTTAATGGACAAAACATGTAAATAAATTAATACTCCACTTCCTACATCCTAATTACTTAAGATTGGGTTTGGACATATTTAAGAGAATAAAATACGAAAGAAAAAAAAAGATTTAGTAGAAAAGCGAAAAAAACACTTTTTTGCCAACTGACTCAACTATATCAATACAGTTCGATAAAGAAACCATTCTCAACCACATTCAGAAAAAGGGTATATTAAAATCGAAAATACTCGTAATATCGTAAAACTGCATTCATACCACTCGTAATATGAAACTTATGAATTACTACTTTTTTGTAGTTGGATGATTAATTAGTTAGAAGGAAAATAACAAATTTGTGCAGAAGTTTTAAAAAGGCATAGATGCTAAAATTACAATATTATTATTTTATCAACCTAAATATCACAAATCGAAACTTTGGAACACTTTCAACGAAAACACAATACTCAAGAGATAAATAAACGGCGATTGATGAAAACAATGAAACATCACTACGTTAAAGCCATAATAATGTGTCACAATAAACCCATTCAAGAATCTCATAGACAGACATCAAAAGATTTCATTTCTATTCTCCAAACTATATTGTCAGTCAACAAGACTCGCACCAGAGAAAAAAAGGAAACAAAACAAGGATATAACTGAAGATCCTAGACAATGGCATTAGCAGCGCTTGCAATTCTGGGCCACAGATCAGCACACTCCTTCCCAATTGGTCCGGTGATGGCCGAACCTGCAAACAACAATCACACAAGGTAAATTCATCATATGATACAACAAAGTAACAAGGAAGACACAATAACCACTGCATAATGTTTAGGCCAAAAACTTGAATCACTATACCTTTCATTTCACCCTTAGGGTTCACAATAACCCCAGCATTGTCTGCAAGTAGACAATACAAGTCATTAGTAAAGACTAATTTGTTAACAATATAACATAAACGGTAGACAAGCAAATGGGGAAGGAACAATTCAAATTACACGAGAAACACCAACTCTGTGAATCAAATTGACCTTTATTGAAAACCAACTAAAAAGCTTATTATTATTTGATAATCACTCACTAAATTGAATTAGTCAAACAACTGAGATAAATTTCACAGAATGTCTGTTTATATGTACAAGATGGACATCATTAGCACACAATATTTGCTAAAGAGCACCTCAAAACATTAGACATGTCTAAATTTTACACCGAACTCTAACTTAGAAGGGAATGACTCAGTAGAGATAATAAGTCATAAGAATTTGTTAACAAGACAACATAAACAGTAGGCATGCAGGTTGTCACTCGTAAAAGCAAATAAGAACATGCTAAATCATGCTTTATCTAAAAAGAATGGGGATTACACAGAGAAATGCTAACTTCATACATATCAACTCGACCACTATTGAAAAAAAAACCTAAAAAGCTTATCATTTCATAATCACTCACTAAATTGAATTAGCCAAACCGCTAAGATGAACTACACAGAATGACTGTCAATATGTAAAAATAAAAAATTTATGCTAAAAACACCTAAAAACGTTGGCCATGTCTAAAATTTGACGCATAACATAATACTATTTCATAAAGGGAAGGTCACGCCAAACCCTAACTTAGCAGAAAATAACTTAAACCACAAGCCGGATCAAAAACTGTAATTTAATAAGAAATGCAAGCATTAAAATCATCACTGGCACTGAAAATTGCGAACACAAATAAAAAGCAAAATCGGGAAAAATGAAATTACCTTCGAAGTACATGAAAACTCCGTCCTTTCGGCGCCAGGGCTTGCGCTGGCGGACGATGACGGCGGGCATGACCTTCTTACGAAGATCGGGCTTCCCCTTCTTGACGGTAGCCATAACCATGTCGCCGACGCAGGCGGATGGCAGCCTGTTGAGGCGACCCTTGATCCCCTTCACCGAAATGATGTAGAGGTTCTTAGCGCCGGTGTTGTCGGCGCAATTCACCGTCGCCGCCACCGGTAGACCCAGTGACATCCGGAACTTGTTCCCGGCCGATCCTCCGCGCCCTGCGACCACAGATTCAATAAATTAGCACCATAGATTCGGTCAATTAGCTACGCAATTTGAATAAAGGCGGTAAGTGATCATACCTCGCTTCGACATTTTTGCAGGACTCTGCCTCTCCTCTCTCTACTGAAGAAAATGAAAAGTGGGGAGAGGCGCTAGGGTTTTGTACGAGAAATTACAAGCGTGTGGGATATGGGCTAGGGTTTGGGCCCAATTTCATTTTTTTATTTTTATTTTTCCATTGAAATTAATTGTGTTTTACTACTACGTTTCAATATACTACTCCCTCCGTCCCCGAATAAGAGTCGCTAATTTCCATTTTGGGCCGTCCCCCATTAAGAGTCACTCTTCATTTTTACCATAAATGGTAGTAGGCCCCACATTCCACTAACTCACTCCACTCACATTTTATCATAAAACCAATATAAAAATGTGGGTCACACATTCCACTAACTTTTTCAACCAACTTTTCTCTATATTTCTTAAAACTCGTACCCGGTCAAAGAGCGACTCCTATTAGGGGACGGAGGGAGTATTATTTATCGACTAACTAGATGACTAGTGAATTTATTCATTTCATATTTTTAAATTTATCAATTTATTTTAACTTTTGATAACTACGGAGTACTTTTGGTAGTACCATACAGAGGATAGACCAATTATTATTAGTATTATTATTATTATTATTATATTATTATTATTATTATATTATTATATTATTATTATTATTATTATTCTTATTATTATTATTATTATATTCTTATTATTATTCTGTATTATTATTATTATTATTAGTATTATTATTATTATTATTATTATTTATTTTTATTTTTATTTTTATTTTTACTTTTACTTTTATTTTTATTTTTATTTTATTTTTATTTTTAATTTTATTTTAGTTATTTATTTTTATTTTATTTTTATTTTTATTTTTATTTTTATTTTTATTTTTCTTTTTATTTTTATTTTATTTTATTTTTATTTTATTTTTATTTTTATTTTTATTTTTATTTTTATTTTTATTTTTATTTATTTTTATTGTTTAGAGACAACTATCTAAATATGATTGATTAAAATTGAGACAAATTTCGTAAATTGAAAAACCTAAGATATAGTCAAATACAATTTACTTAATCTTAAACATAACTAGTTTTTCTTATAATTTGTTGATAAAATGGCTATTGACTGCGTTGGAAAATTAGGCTTCAAAGAATATAAGGGAAGAAAACATGTCAATGGAAAGAACGGTTGTTAAAGAATGTACACAAAATTTTATAGAAAAACAATCATATGAGAAATGATATATGTAGCATCATTTTTGTTTGATGAACGTTTAGCGTTATTCGTTTCAATTTATATATTTAGTTTGATTCTAATACATTAAAAAATGTTATTTAAATTTTAATTTCACAAAATTCATAAAAATCAAGGCTCGATTTGGTCGTTTTCTCTATAATTTTAAATAAATTAATTAAATAACAAATCGAGCTTTGATTTTTATGAATTTTTTGAAATTAAAAATGTCAATAACATTTTTTAATGTATTAGAATCAAACTAAATACTTCTTCCGTCCCATAAAAATATATGCACTTTCCATTTTTTGTCCGTCCCACAACAATATGTGCATTCGATTCTTGAAAAATTATATCAATTTAATAATGTAGGTCTTACTATCTACTAACACTACTTTAACTACCATTCTCCCTCTCTCTCTTACTTTATCATACCATTTTCTCTCTCTCTCTTACTTTACCAATTTCGTCTTAATTCACGTGTCATACCCATTGCCTATATTTTTATGGGACTGAGCGAATATATAAATCAAAATGAACAACGCTAAATGTGCGTCAAACGAGAGTGAAGCTCACATAAGATATATAGCATATCATTGTTGTATGAAATATATACTGTAAAATGCAATATTATGCTTAATGTCCTTTAGTTTTAATTAGTTGTATCCATAAACTATAACAACAAATGCCGATCCGTAAGCGTAGATCAATAGTGAATGGTCACTCAGACTCAGTAGTTCTGATGTTGCTAGTTTAGGATAATAGAAGGTATATTACTGATGTATATTACGATAGTATTACTACTATTAGGTGGCATTCGGCTTTCAAGATAAAATAATATAGATTGAGTTATGATATTATTTTAGTCATAGGGGATTAGGTATGACTAATTATCCCATGATTATCGGTCTAGGATTGAGTTGTAGGGATGAATCTCATGAACCAAACACACTACAAATTTAATCTCGAATACAATCTTGCAAACCGAACGCCCCCTTAGAAGATCGCTACTAATGTAGGATCAAAAATGGTCATTGTATAACTACTAAATTGAATACGAGACTACTGAAGTTTTATTTCGCTTGTACGAATTTTGCTACTTACGGAATAGTTAATTATGACGATTATGTTCTTCTATAAATTGCTAGCCAAAAGTCATTCTTTACGCAACTGAGTATTATATTTTCAGTCGTTAGGCCATCCACGTCCTATCTCAATACCGTCTCATCCTTTAATTATTCATGGGCCCCACAGCACTTTTTACCCCATCTCTTAACTAAGAAACCGCACATGCAACCCTTCATCTTTTAACCATCTCATCCCTTAACTATTCATTCAATTTCATTTTTTTTCTATTTCCAACAAATTCAATTAATAAAAACACACTTCATTAAATAAAAGGAAATTACAATTTAAAATCCTAAAAAAAACAAAAAAAAACACATAATTAAAATCTTAAAAAATAAATAAAAAAGACATAATTTAAAATACTAGAAATTAAAAATTGCACACTTATATGGGTGAAATTGGAGAGGAAAGAGAGATGATATGATAGTGATGAGAAGAAAAAAAGATGAGACATAGTGTGTTTGTGTGTAAAATGAAAGAGGTAATGTGAGTATTTATAGAATAAAAAAACAAAAAAAAAATAAATTCAAACGGTAATATTACCGTTTTAAAATTTTTAATTTTTAATTTTTTTCGAAAAATCGATTTAAAAAATATTTATTGCGTCAGCATGACGATGCCCACTCGCGGGCCGGCGAGTGGGCGTCACGCCTCGCGCCAGAGCTCGCCAGCTTCATCGAGGCGGAGGGACACGCGAAGCGACGGGAGGGCTGCATCACTATCTCGATGCCTCGGTGAGACGAGCCCGCATCAAGATGGCGATGCAGATGCTCTTAATTTCATAGTAATTCCATGTATAATCTAGTGGTATATCAGTTTTGATGAATATCTGAAGGAAATAGATTATTCTAAGTTTATGCATGATAATTGTGTTTACATGAAGAATCCGAGAAATATGATGTTTCTCATCTCCTTATACATGGTGATGACATATTGATTACCAACAAGAGTCGCTGTGAGATTGAGATTCTAAAATCTAATCTACAAGAAAGGTTTGAGATAAATGCTATAGAAAATGCATGAAATCAACTAATGGTAATGAATGAAAAACATCTGGGATCAATGCCAAATCAGTTCGGCTACAAACACATTTACTCAGACGAATTATCATTTCCCCAACATCTAAATTCCTCATACATACATTACACAACATAAAAAAATAATGAAAAACAACTCAAATTGCCCAGTCTAAGTTCAGCTGGGTCAATGCCTATTGTAAAGATGAAGAACCCTAGCTATGTCAACCAATCAATGTTGCAAGGGCTAAATTTTGGAAGTAGAGTGCACCACAGCCACTCTGGTCATCTCCTACCTGCTCTAGATCCTAAAATAGAAAAGTCAGTGATTAGGCACATCAACGGTATTTAACTAAAATGCTTGCTCGTGCTTATTATACTTACTAGAACGTTTGTTACGGCAGAACTCGCTACCACATTGACAACAGAACGCCTTAATAGGGTGCTCGTGGTCATCAAAATCAATTCCATAATCCTGCAAGCAATATTACTTATAAGCAAAATGTATTCTTAAATCGTATATCATCCAGAGCATGACAATAGTAGTGTTCCAGATTACTTTCTAGGTGCAATTTCAACAAATTTATAACATCGGAGCATTAAGCATACATACAAACTTACTGTACATAAGAACAATTAGAAAAACTGTTTAGGAAGAATTATGAGAAGGATTGCCTCCTCTAAGGAAATAGATTAGGATACCCATCAGGGTCCTTTATCACCTTATGATGAGCCAAGATTGGCTCCAGTTTTTTTAACAATTGGCGGATGCCTATTCATCAACATAAAGCCTATTCATCAACATAAAGCCTTCTCAGCCTACTAGGTTGCCTATGTAATGTCATTTTCTTCAAGATTCATGCATAATGTAATAGTACGTTATTTTTTTCAAAATGAAACTTTATGAACTTAAAATAGCTTGAGCCAACTTAATATGTCTTTACAAAGAAATGCACACCCAGGCTCAACCTATTTTTATCCATAGTTTTCCCAATACCCTCCACCCTTCAATAGAGGTGATGCAAACCCCCAAGTCTTTGGTGTTGATCACCACACCAACTCCAAGGGTCATGGATAGATTGGGGCCCAAGGGCGAAGGGCGGGAGTACATCGCATCTCCTGGACGTTATTGGTGAGCAATTCACCTCATATACGTTCACAATTTTTTACTTGTGTGTTATAAGCTTTGTAGGTATCTACGGACGTGGACGTGGACGTGGACGTGATTTGATGACAAATCATTCCAAAGAAGGAGAGGATGATGCGAACCTGGGTACTCAATGTCGTGTGCAACGACGCCCTCGATGTCCTTGGATTGTTGGGGGGGCAAAGACAAAGGGGAGATGCAGGGAGCATAGAGGTGTCCAGGAGCCACCTGGCAGGGTAGCTCGAGGGAGGCCTAACCACTTGACAGGGTGAAGCGCCCTAAGGTCGGACAAGAGACCAGACTAGGCTACCCGGACGGGTAGCAAAAGGTGCAAACTCACCCGGCTGGGGAGGTCCGTGGGTACTCTAGGAGCATGCATCCGACCGGGTGAACTTGGCCAAGTTGGCCATCCACCCGGATAGGCCATGCTGGGTTCGAATTTTAGCTTGTTTTAGCCCAATTTTGGGGTGTTTTATGTTATTTCTCCGTTCAAGTATAATAGGCTTTTATGCCTTCATTCGTTGGGAGCTAAGTTTTTGGTGAATGTTAACCCTCGTTGAGATTTATCTCCTTTGTGAGAATCTATCAAATTCCTTCATTGAAGATTGTTTGCTTAATTTAGGATTAGTCAAGTAAATGTATGCATCTTTAGCTAAGCGTCACTAAATTTGTGGAGCCAATGTGGTGTTTGCCTTAGTGAAAGTTTCCTAGTATTGCTATTTTTATTTAAGTGGAGGTTCTAAGGTCCTAAGGAAGATTCCCACCACTCACACCTTCTTCCTCCCATTTCCCTTCAATGGTCGCCCTTTTTGGTTTAATTTTTGTAGATTACCTATCCTTTGTTTATTTGTTGGCATTTACAAGGGGCAAGTCTTGGGTAAAAGCTTTAGATGAGTCCTCATGAAGAATCATATCAAAGGTGGACACAAAACTTAACTTTATATAACTACAGATAAAAAAAAGAAAGTCCAATTTTAATCCTAAACATATGGTCATGTATGATTTTGGTAAAGAACAATATGTTCGCTATAAATGAGTCCTAAACAATATGAATCAGTCCACTTTTTTGACAAAAATTGAAGGGACGGTCAAAATGTAATGGCCAAAGCATTTTTTTACCAAATTAATAACTTAAAAACTATTTTATCAATTAATCAGCAGGAATGTCGATTGTTGTGTGTAAGAAGTGAGTCCACACTCAGCTCTAAACATGAAGAATTAAAGGATAAAAGAGAGAATCAGAAACTAGCCGTTAGAGTTAGTTATTCTGTTAGGGAATGAGCTGTCATTGCTCAAGTTCTTGACTCTTGGCTCCAATTCGGTTAGGAGCAGTTACCATTTTGTTTCAACTACTTAAACAGTAGTTTTGCTTGTATCTTGTAGTTAGCAATCAATCAATAAAGAGAATTCCCTTTTCTCCAAGAAACTACTCTCTCTTCATCAAATTTAGTGTGTGCTCTGTGTGTGTGTTCATACGTGTGTGAATTCCTAAAGAGTGTGTTAGCCTTGTGTGCTGAGTTAACAAGTGGTGACATCCGGTGGGAAATTGAGGCTGGTTTGCAGAAGTTTCAAACGGTTTCAAAGATGGCAGCAAGGCTAGATGCAGAGAAATTCACAGGCAAGAATGATTATGGCATGTGGAAGATAAAGATAAAGGCAGTTCTGATCGAGCAAGGCTTGGCAGTAGTTCTTGCTCCTCCGAGTGAGAAAGGGAAAGCTCCAGTTCTTGATGAGTTGCAGCTCAAAGCTCATAGTGCAGTCATCTTGTGCTTGGGAGACAAAGTTCTGAGAGATGTGCAAGAGACCAAGACAGCAATGGAAATTCTGGAGAAATTGAATGAAGTCTATTTGGCTAAGTCTCTAGCAAATAGACTCAGTGTTGTGAAAATCGCGCTTGGGGCGCGCTTGGGGCGTGGGGCGGTCAGGGCGCGGCTGTAGTCGCCCCAGCCACCCTGGGCAGAACGATATTCATGGGGGGGGCTGGGGCGCGACTGGGGCGGGCTGGGGCGAGCCGGGGCGGTTGGGGCGGCTGAGGCGACGGTGGAGCGACGAAATTTCTGTGTAAAGAGAGAGGAAGAGAGAGGAAGCTGATCCTTTCTTTTTATTAATATTTTAATACAATGAAACTTCATTTGATAAAACCTAGTCACACGCCACCGCCTCTTTTTACCACCACTCGTTCAGCTTTTACTTTTCCACTATTCTATAATATTAATTTATTATTACTACCAACTTTTCAACTTTCCTCAAAATAAATTAATTATAAAATTCATTTTAATTATCAAAACAACTAAATAGACTATAATTCCTTTAATAATTATTTTTTAGCCAATATAAACATTGAAATTTAAATTTTTTTCTTCCTATTATGTAAGTATAATTATTTATATATTAGTGAATTATATTTAATCATTATTATTACTAATATATAAATAATAAATAATTTTGCGCCCCGATTCGTGGGTCCCTCGCCCCAGCGCCCCATCGCCCCGCGACCCGGGGTCCAGCCTCAGCGCCCCGGACCGACCCGCGACCCTAACAACACTGAATAGACTTTACCTGAAGAAGAGGCTCTACTCCTAAAGTTTTGCTAATGACAGATCCATCATAGAGCAGCTGGAGGAGTTCAACAAGATTATTGATGATCCTGGTTCTGTGGATGTCAAGATTTATGATGAAGATAAGGCTATCTTGACACTCAATGCCTTGCCTAGCTCCTATGATCAACTGAGTGACGCCATCATCTATGGCAGAGATAAGCCTATCACCTACACAGAGGTTTATTCAGCTCTGATGGCTAAAGAGCTCCAGCAAAGGGTCTGATCTACAAGCTCCAAAGGCTCTAAATGTGAAGAAATTCAAGAAGCCTAAATTCAAGAAGAAGTATGAAGAAAGTTCTAAGGCATACAGCTCTTATACCTCAAAGGAAATCAGATCATGCCACTGGTACAAGAGGCCTAGGCATCTAAAGAAAGATTGCTTTGCATGGAAGAGGAAGCAAGCCTTTGAGGGCAAAGGGCAGAACACCTCTGATTGTGTAGAGGGTGTTGATCCACCAGCCCAGCTTCTGAATATGTTAGAAAGTGGAGTCAGTCAGTGATGGATCATGGACTATGGGTGCAGTTTTCACATGTGCACCAATAGGAGCTGGTTCCATGATTTCAAGGAGACAGATGGAACAGTTCTCCAAGGAAATAATCACATCTGCAAGATCAGAGGTGTTGGGAAGGTGAAGCTGAGACTCCAAGATGGTTCTATCAAGATTTTGACAGAAGTGAGATTCATTCGTGAAGTTAAGAGGAATCTGAACTCCTAGGGAATGTTGGAACATAAGGGTTTCAATATATTGATGAGTCAGGGAAAGATTCTTGTGCAATCAAGGAATCAAGTGGTGATGGATGCTGAAAAAGAGCATACACTCTACTACCTAACTGCTGAAGCTGTTGATGGAGAAAGCTACTCCATATCTACTGAAAATTTGAAGCTATGGCACATGAGATTGGGCCATCCAGCTGAGGGCATGAAAGAATTGGTGAAAAAGGGATTGATCCAGCAGCAAGTTGGATCCTACAGGTATACACTCACCTAGGGGCCTCTTGATTACATCCATAGTGATCTTTGGGGACCCTCCCCAGTAAATTCTGTTGGTGGAGGAAGGTACTACTTGTCTATTATTGATGATTACACTAGGAAGTTATGGGTGTATATTTTGAGAGATAAGTCAAAGACTTTCTCTAAGTTCAAAATGTGGTGTAAGGAGGTGGAGTTAGAGAAAGGAAGAAATGCGAAATGCCTTAGTCCTTTGCAACCCTCAACAAAATGGGGTTGCAGAGAGGATGAACAGAACAATACTTGAGAGGTGAGATGCACTTCTAAGTTCTGGTATGAGCAGCAAGTTCTGGGGAGAGGCAAAAGGCAGTACTGCCTACCTAATCAATAAGTGCCCTGCTACAGCTCTGAAGTCAGAAACTCCAGATTACATGTGGTATGGAGCTCATAGTGATTATTCAAAGTACAAGGTGTTTGGGTGTGCAGCATATGCACATGCTAGACAAAGTAAGCTTCAAGCTAGGGCTCTGAAATGTATAATGCTTGGCTATCAGAAGGGTGTGAAGGGGTATAGCCTCTGGTGCATTGAGCTTGGGAAGCAGAAGGTGATCATTAGTAGGGATGGGATGCGGTGTTCACTACGACTCAAATGCACTCAAATGCCTTATCTGAGAAAAGATGCAATTTCTGATGAAGTAGACAATTGACTTCTTTAAAGTGGAGTCAGGTGCTATGAGCCAAGGTGAAGGTGGAGTTAGTGACTCAAGAGAGTGAGTTAGAGGCTGAGAATGAGAGTGCTTCTAGTCAAGGTGGAGGCATATCAGAGGCTACAGATACCAGAGAATATCAAATTGGCAGTTATAGAGGTAGAAGAAATGTAAGACCTCTTGAGAAGTTCTCTGATGTGGTCTACTATGCTCTATGTGCTGCTGAAAATATTGAGCTCACTAATCCTCTCACTTATAAAGAAGCTATGAGAAGTAAAGACAGAGAAAGGTGGATAGAAGCTCTGAATGAAGAAATTGAGTCTTTACTCAAGAATAAAACCTGGATTTTGGTAGATAAATCTATCTGAAATCAGATGGGAAGGAAAGGAGATTAGTAAGCTGCAAATGGGTGTTTAAGAAGAAGGTTGAAACTACTGACAAAGACAGAATTAAGTTCAAAGCTCGTTTGGTAGCTAGAGGCTTTACACAGCAAGAAGGTGTGGACTTCAATGAGGTGTTTGCTCCTGTTGTGAAGCACACTTCTATCATAATTTTGCTTGTTGTGGTGAATCAATTGGATTGGGAATTACAACAGCTTGAAGTCAAGACTGCTTTTGTCAATGGTGATCTTGAGGAAATAATTTTCATGGATCAATGAGGGTTATGTGAAGATTGGGGATGAAAGCAAAGTCTGCTTGCTGAAAAAGAGCCTTTATGGACTAAAGCAAAGTCCTAGGCAGTGGAGCAGGAAATTTGACGAGCAGATGATGAAGATTGGTTTCCTAAGATCTAAGTTTGATGATTGCATTTACATAAAGAAGAAAGGCAACACTCCAGTAGCCTATCTGTTGCTTTATGTAGCCTAAGATCTAAGTTTGATGATTGCATTTACATAAAAATTTACATAAAGAAGGAAGGCAACACTCCAGTAGCCTATCTGTTGCTTTATGTAGATGATATGCTCCTTGCTGGACCATCTATGGCTGAGATACAGAAAGTCAAATTTGATTTGAAATCTAGTTTTGAAATGAAGGATCTGGGTGAAGCAAAGAAGATCCTTGGAATTAACATTCAAAGAGACAGAAGTTGTAAGAAGTAGTGGCTATTTCAGTTTGATTATATTGAGAAAGTTCTGAAAAGGTTCAATATGGATAATGCTAAGGCTGCTACAACACCTCTATCACAGAGTTTTAAACTATCTAAGGAGCAGGCTCCTAAATCTAAGCAAGAGGGACGGGAGATGGGGTCTATACCGTATGCTAGTGTGGTTGGGAGTATAATGTACACTATGATTTGTACAAGGCCAGTCCTGACCCATGCTATTTCAGTTACTAGCAGATACATGGCTGATCCTTGGGAAAGAGCATTGGAATGCTCTTAAGTGGATTCTGAGGTACATAAAGAACACTAGTAGCTGGGCTATTGTGTTCAATGGCTGTGATAAGGAGGGTGAGGAAGTAGTGGTGGGCTACTGTGATGCAGATTATGCTACTAATCTGGATAATAGAAAGTCTCAAACTGGCTATTTGTTCACTATGTTTGGAACAATGGTTAGTTGGAAGTCAGGAGTGTTGTTGCCTTGTCAACAACAGAGGCAAAATATATGGCACTAACATCAGTTGCAAGAAAGCTTTTGGATTCAGGGTGTTATTTCAGATTTTGGTTTTGTTCAGAAGACGATGGTTGTCTATTCTGACAGTAGTGTGCTTAGCTAGACATCAGTATTTTCATGAGAGGAGTAAGCACATAGATGTGAGACTACATTTTATCAGAGATGAGATTGAGAAGGGTGAAGGTGATCAAGATTGACACCTTGCACAATCCAACTGACATGCTCACTAAGTCTCTAGGAAGAGACAAGTTTGATCATTGCAAGGAGCTGATCAAAGTTTGCTGCAAGAACAGAGATGTGTACTCAGGTGGAGAATTGTAAGAAGTGAGTCCACACTCAGCTCTAAACATGAAGAATTAAAGGATAAAAAAGAGAATCAGAAACTAGCCATTAGATTTAGAGTTAGTTATTCTGTTAAGGAATGAGCTGTCATTGCTCAAGTTTTTTATTCTTGGCTCCAATTCGGTTAGGAGCCATTACCATTTTGTTTCAACTACTTAAAAAGTAGTTTTGCTTGTATCTTGTAGTTAGCAATCAATCAATAAAGAGAATTCAATAAAGAGAATTCCCTTTTCTCCAAGAAACTACTCTCTTCATCAAATTTAGTGTGTGCTCTGTGTGTGTGTGTTCATACCGAGTGTGTGTGAATTCCTAAAGAGTGTGTGAGCCTTGTGTGCTGAGTTAACATTGTGGGTAACACAACCTCATTGTAATACATTTAACACAAGCTACGCAAACTATCTATACACGTAAATAACAGACCACAAATTTATTACCTTCATATTATGTCATTTCATGATAACAAATTTCATTCCTCTGGATCAATCAACATAACAATTGTTGCCACTATTACATGGCATTTTCAAAATATGAATCTTAAGAATCAATGCAAGCAAATTCAAAGATAAGTTTAAATCAACTTACCCAAGTGAGTTCTTCCATGGCTTTTACTTTTCTACTAGTGAAGAAGGCAAGCTGAAGAACATGATCCATTAGCTAGAGAAAAAATTTGAAACCAAGGTAGTTATCAGAAGAAGTGAATATGATTTCATACATGATAGTAGTGATGATCGGAAGTCTCCACTTCAACAGGTATCTCCACTAAGTTCGAGTCATAACACCTATAATGTACATGAAAATCAGATAAAGAATGATAAGTATATCTATAGCTCGTGTCATTGCATAATAACTTATGAACCTGTGAAAGAAAAATGATCTCCTTTGATTGGCCAGGTTTACTGGATGGATCAATACACCATTCTAAGAAGGGAACACACTAAGTAACTAAACGAAGTTTATTAAAGCAATGCATCATACAACAGCATAAGCAAACGATGGGAAACTAAGGATGTGTTGTAGACACTATGTTGTTTCGACCAAGTGTTGTACCCTTCAAAAAAAGGCAGAAAACTACTTTTTCTTGAGACTCTTGACAATGTATGAAACAGAAAACATCATGACAGATTCTAGTAAGCATATTATCACATCAGATACAACCATAGCGATAACTATCAATTTTCAGAAAAACAATATCATGCACCAAATGCATAGTTTGTTATAAATGAACTTACTTGTGATTAATAAACCGTGCTACATTTCCATAATAAGTAGCATCTAAGCAAAGCGCTTCTTCATCTTTTAGCACTCCTTCTGCACACCAATCAGCATCAAGAAGAACTGGATATGAATGTTTCTCCCCTTCAGGGCTACTCAAAACACGTTCGAATAGTTCTGCATTTGTTAAAACTTCTCCAACGTATTCGCAGACAAAGGCACCCTTTGGCAGGTCCTCCAGTGTGCGTAAACCCCAGCCTTTTCCTTCAGGAGTCATAAACACCTAGTACACATATTAAGGACATTAAGAGATTGTATATTACCAACTTTAGAAAATTAAGTACAAGAGATTGCAGATATCAACTATGATATAATTACCTGTAATTTGCGACTAATTCCTCTC
Organism: Salvia splendens; assembly: GCF_004379255.2. Lineage (NCBI taxonomy): Eukaryota > Viridiplantae > Streptophyta > Magnoliopsida > Lamiales > Lamiaceae > Salvia > Salvia splendens. The sequence goes on from NC_056044.1 coordinate 9,669,631, forward strand.
TGCACTACTCGATTTCCACACTGTATATTACAGCCACATTTGATCCAACATTCTTTAACAAAATTCCTTACTAAATGCCCCTTGCAAGGTTCAATACTATCCTCGTGTTTTGATCTTTCCAGTGGACATTGGTGACAGAAAAATTGACAATGTTTCTTTGGATCAAGATTCATGGAAATACACTCATTAAGAAGTTCTTCCTTGACAAGGCCATCCGCCGTGTAAGCAAACTCGCCTCCACTTTCATATGAGCATGCACAAGGTAAGGATAAGGATAGACAATCACCAGAACAGGTAGAACAACAACTATTGTCTCCAATACGAGCCAAACAGAAATTTGTATATGCATTTTGGTATATTGCATTTTGGCGAATGTAGCAGAAAGAAGGAGGACGCTCATCATTGACTTCATTCACTAATGCAATAGGAAACTTTTCTTGTCCCTTGGAAATATCAACAAAATCATGGATTGGCTTGATAGTCTGACCAGTCAGCTGGGGTTGTTGAACAGCTTCCAATCTCAGACCATTTATTTCTTCAGGACAATTGCCTTGGTTTTCTCTGTTTACCACAATATTATCTTTGGTGTCCAATTTGTTCAGTTGTGGCCTACCATTCCTGCCATTTAAAGGTGGAGAAAGTACCTTAGATTTTGGCTTAGGGACATCGGCACCAGATCTAGAACCAACCATTCCATTCAAAGAACTGATGACCAAGGCCACGGCACCTCTAACAACTGCAGCTGATGATTTAGCTGTGTCACCAATTACTGATTGCCTATTTAAATCTGTTCCCAACTTGCCACTGTTTCTTGATTCACACAAAACCATAGTGACATCAGCTGTACTTCTTTCCCTGACATATTTTAGTGATGTTGGTTTTATAATAGAATCTCCTCCATGTGATATATCTGCAATTTATGTACTAGAATATAAGAATCATAAAAAAATCAGAGAAATAGAGCAGCTCTAGTAGAGATAATAGTAATAATCGTCTACCTAGTACTTTTTTTAAAAAAATTTCTTTTTAAATGAAGAGGATCAGCAATGGTTCCTCATCTACCAATGTGATGACTCGAACACCCGACCTATTGGCTACCTAGAAGTACTATTTAGTGAGCCAATGCTCCCTTTGAGTTAGTAATTCTAATGTTTGGGCTCTTGTATCACTACACATCAAAACTTAAATTCTATGTTTTGTTACTTTTATTGATTAATAATCACGTATGAAAAGGTCATATATATGATGAATAATTGTTACTCCCTCCGTCCCACCGAAGATGACCACTTTCCATTTTGGTTTGTCCCAACCAAGATGACTCACTACTAAAAATGGAAACACTTATTCCATCTCTATTACTTTATTCTCTCCACTAACACACAAAATAAACTTGCATAAAATCCAGCGCTTAAGGAAGGGGTCATCTTCCTTGGGATGGAGGGAAGAAAAGTTAATTGCATTCCTGCCTTTTGAACCAAGGTTCATAGAAAGTTTAGTGTTTGAGAGGTGATAATGTTAGAGATATCAAATGTTGTTTATGGCATATAGCGATCGACCAAAAAATCACCACAAGGGTTATGGTGGCTAGCATGAAGCGATATGATGGTTGATTAATAATAATATAAAAAAATACATATAAAAAAGAATAAGAAATATAATATGCAAAAATCTAGAAAATAATAGAAACATAATATCTCAAATCTTAGAACAATAATTAAAACATAAAGTCATAAACCATTACATAATATGTCTAAAAAAACGTAAAGTCATGAGCCCAATATATATTATGTCTAAATTTGAATCCTCCATGGAACTCAATCCACATCAACCTCAAAAAAAATCTTCTCCAACAGACATAATTGCAATTGCTCTATGTAACTCTATATCCTATAACATCAAAGAATGAAGACAAATATTTAATAAAAAACTTAAATTTTTCGTTGGAGCAGTGGGTTGCTAGTGCAGTAATGGGTCAACAAAGATGTGGAATGGAGAGAATGGAGGTGCGCACTACAGTTTGCTCAGCGGGAATCGCAATTGCTAACCTGAACCCTAACTCAATTGGGTAAATGTGTGGGTTATTAGGTGAATGGGTCGGCTTGGTAGATTAATGGGTTGGGCAAGCCCTACTTAGGTGCCATGGTGTCACACCTATGAAGGCTGCCATAACTGCCACGACAAACAGTCATGCATGCCACAACGTGGCGATGGTGTTTAGCCAAAAAACCGCAACCGCCATGGCTGATATTTGACAACATTGAAGATATTCAGCTCAAATATTTCAAATTTTATGATGAAGGATGGAGTTCTTCATCAAACATAACATATTTGAGACATCGAATCAAAACAATGCTGCTATATTAGAAAATAGACATCATGAAATTGCCTGAGCTTTCGCTTTGTTCAAAATGCTTGCCTACAAGTTACAAAACTTTATCCTAAATGTGTGAGTTGGATAGTTTGGTCTACTAGAGTGCATATAGGGTATAGCCATATAGGTCATAATACCCTAGTTAATGGGTGCCTTACATTAGTTGATTCTATTACTAAGGTGCAGATAGGGACTAGGTATTATTGTCCTAGTTAATTGGTACCTTACATCCGTTGATGTCAACTTTTGGAACAATTTTCTTCTATGTAGCTTCTTGTCCGCTATTCATGAGTTTCTTATACATGCCATTTTTTCCACAAATTGCTCATTTCGCACATTCCCCAAACTTTTGTTAAACCTTATATTCTGCAAACCTACTCTTGGTGCCCAATCTTTAGTTCATGCGATTGCACGGCTGTTCCTATCCTAAACACCACTACTCATGTCCTAGATGAGCCAATTTAGTTGTCATCATATTCAAACTCGAGTAACGATCTTCCAGTTTCTCAACCCATTGAAACTCCGAAAGCAATCATAAAAAATAGATGGACTTCCGAGGGAGCAAAAGAACGTGAGATTTCATGAAACATACTCTAAAGGAAATATCATAGAGAAAGACTTGAAGCAATGTTCCGCGCTATACATAATTAGAACCAAATGCCCGGCACATTTTAACAAGATCCCATATTATACATCCTAAACTATCACAACACTAACAAAAAATGTCCAAAAATTTAATTTTCGGTAACGAAAAGCTTACGTGGCTCGTCATCAGTGATTGGCGCATCTTTAGTCTTAAATATAGCATCATTTCCGATTTTGTCCTTTTCAAGTGACCACACGGTGTCTGGCACATTAGGCTCTGATTGTTGTATAGCATGTGATGAACTCTTAGAGACTGTCTTTTTCCTTTTCCTCGATGGAGTTTGAAGAGATGCAGCTCCTGCACCTCTATCTCTCAGTCTCATTGGATGAGAAGGTATTCTTGGTGCATTTGTTTGTCCGACACTTTTTTTACTCCCATTGATGCTACTGGGATGGTTGGGATCACCATTCTCATTAACCAAAGAGTTAGAAGAACTAGGCTGCTTTCCTTTACTTTGACCAAATGACTGGGACGTGACAACTAATGGCGTAACCATTTTTCTTTTAGCATAGTTTTGGGGTGACTCCTCCATGCCTCGTGTACCATTCAGTTTGATGCACTGCATTTCAGATAGTTTATCTGGCTCTTTAGGACGAAAAGGAGACATGCTTGTATTAGAAGTACTTGAGGAGGAAGTTTGATGACTTAGATGTCCATGTTTCAATATTTTCATTGGCCGTTCAGGTTCTTCAGCTTCCCGAGCTTCTTTCTCCAAATGGTCTTGTGCCTATCAGGAGAATTGAGCCATTGCATAATGTCAACTATAAGATTTATAAACTATTAGCACTCAAATAATATCTGGGGAATTTGGTTTGGTGACGGAATAGATAAGGTTTGATAGAGTTGGAGGATGATTAAATCATCTACTCAACTTAGAGGCCACAAATAATCATCCAAATAGATTATTAGAGGGCAGGCCGAGTTATCCAACATGGGTCAAATCATGAAAATTACACATTTGATTAAGCTGGATTATTTCATCAATCATGCCTTAGCACTCAAATAAAACGCCTCCTATTCTATAGTTGGATAAGTATAGAGGAAAAGGAAATCGATTAAAACTGAAACTCTCATTAGTAGATTTGCTGACTAATCATGGAGTATAACATACTCCATTATCCGCATTCTTCTTTGGCTGCTCTTCCACCTGAAAGATAAAACTCTATGAATTAGTAATTTTCAGTTTGATCCCAATCAATGGAGTATGAGCTGGAAAACCATGCAAAATAAGAGAGGGCTTCCATGTTTTCAGCCCACAGCACTTACTTCTCTCTCATCTTTAACAAGTATAGCATCTGCAAGGGCTCTATAATTTCCCTCTTCAATAAGTGCCCAATTATTGTCATACAGTTTCACCAGTCTTTTCAGTACTGGCAAGACCTTCTCTTCCTTGATCCCAATAATATTCATAGCCTCAATGGCATTGGCAAATTTGATTTCTCGTTCCTTCTTCATTTTTGCTCCCTTCTCCATTTCAATGGATTTTTTATCACAGAAATTTCTACCTTGCAATAGGCATAAACAATTTCATTTTATCACCAATCATAACAATCAAGCAAATTAGCAATTGCATATACCTAAGCATTGCCCATTATCCTAATACCATGTAGTAGTACATTATAACTAAGCAACAGAATCACAGCATACCATACCAAACAATCCTGACTTACCACGAGTATGACAGGATCTTATCTTGCCATACACAACAGTTTGAGCCTGTAATAAAGCTATATAAACACCACATTAAGCCTGAGGTTGCACCTTATACTGTATAAGCATTCCACTGATTTAGTAATCAAGGGTGCAATCTAGACGTGTACATTGTCACACTTAAAGAGAGAACAGAGTTTTAAAGCGAAATGCCATTGTTCCTAATATAATTCCATGGTTTAATTCATGAATTGGAATTACTATGAAACAGTTCAGTGTAGAACAGTGTTGTTGTGAGTTAAGTGAGGGGCTGGATATAGCATTTTATGACGGGAAGGTGGATTTGAGGGAGGAGAGATGGCGGAGGGGGTCGAAATGAGGGAGGAGGCAGCGGCGTGGAGATTGTGTGACGGAGGAGGAGCGACGGCAGGTGGTGGTGGAACAGAGAAGAGGTGGCCCGGAAAAGAAGTAGGAGAAGCCGGCGGGTGGTGGTTGTAGCAGAGCGTTGAAGGGGAAAAGGAGGCGATGTAGTTGTCGCCGGAATTTGCGAGGGAGGAGGAAATTAGGGATTTGAGGGAGTGGAGATTTGGGGATGAGAAATGGCAGAGGAGAGAGGGTACCCAAACTATATGTTAATTGAATAAATGCAATTTAAAAACTGTAACTATTATTTACTGTATAGTATAAATGCTACTCCCTCCTCCCCGTCACGTAAAAATATATGCACTTTTTATTTTCATATGTTCCATAAAAATATGTACATTTCAATTTTGAAAAGTTATACTATCAATTTAATAATGTAGGTTCCACTATTCAATAACACTACTTTAACTATCATTCTCCTCATCTCTCTTACTTTATCAATTTTGTCATATTCATTGTCCATATTTTTATAAGACAGATAGAGTATTTAATAACTGAAACTTTTATTTTTCGCAGATAAATGCAATTTAATAGCTTAACTTTTATTATTTTCGCGCAATTATATAACTTATGTATACCCAGCTCGTTGAACGACTAGGTTCAAGTTTGGTCAAAATTTGATTATCCTACAAAGTTTGAAATCCGTTGATTAAATCACGAAGTTTCAATTTTTCTAGTTTGTCCCATGGGTCGAATTTTAGGTGGAATCTTGATGTGAATTTCAAGATGAATTGAGATTTAAATCACGAAAAAAATGTGTGTATAATCCAAAGTGTAATTACAAAGAGCTTGATCTCAAAGTTGGATTAAGATTTCAATATGTGTTTCAATGTAGAGATGCAAAGATTTCACCTAAAATTCGACCCATGGGATAAACTAAAAAAATTGAAATTTCGTGATTTAATTAGCAGATTTCGAACTTTGTGGACAAACCAGATTTTGACCAAACTTGGTGATTTAAAATTTGAATTCAGATAAGAATTTAGTTGTGTATATACAATTTGATAGGTAAAAGTCCATTCCTTCCATCTCAGCTAAGATGACACATTTTTCTTTTTGGTTTGTCACAACCAAGATGACACATTTCTATTTTTGATAACTTATAAAAGCAGACACAATTTAAGATTATAAAAGTAAAATAGCATAAATATTTGTATAGATATGAAAGCAAGTGAATTTAAAAGATGAGACAGTTTATGATTATAAATAAAAAAGCACAAACATTTGTATAAATTTGAAAGCAAGTGAATTTAAAAGATTTCTTACAATAAAGCTGAATTATCATTCTCATTTTTGCTATTTTGTTCGGTCCGCTAAAAATGTTGTGTTTCGCTTTTATTATAACTTGTAAATAAAACATATATTCTATCAACTTATTTTATTCAAATTTTTTATTATAAAAATAATATATAAAAATAAAATTCAAGTTCCACTTAACTTTTTTAATACACAAATAAAGTTTTATACTCCCTCCCACTTAAAAACATAAATTATTGAAAAAGCATACATAGATTTTTTAAAAAATTAAAAAATTCATAATTTTATAGAACAAATTGAAAAGGAAATAGTTCATATTTTAAGAAATGGACGAAGTATTATAGTGTTAATAAAAATTTAACACGTATACATTAAATAGAAATTGAAGGATTTATTTTTTACTATGTAGTACTATCAAAATTATTATGAAGTGCTAAACCGGTTGTCAAACAAATTCAAAAAATCTTTAGACAATAGTTTGCATCTAGGGATACTATCAGATATTTAGTCACTCCTACTTCTCCTACGATCCTACTTCTCCTACGAGTTTTATCAAAATTACTAAATTTAAATTTAAAGGACGATTTAGATTAGTATGTGAGTTTCGACCGAAATAGCATTAGCATTTATAAATTGAAGGATAAATAATCATTTAAATACTAAGTTTGGTTAAAATCTGGTCTACCAAAATTTGAAACCAAATAAGAATTTAATTGTGTATATAGAATTTGATATGTAAATATCATTTCATCCGTCTCAACTAAGATGACTTTGAAATCAGATTTGAAATCAGATTGTGTCGGCTTTTACAAGTTACCAAAAATAGAAATGTGTCATCTTGGTTGGGATAAACCAAAAAAGAAACTGTATCATCTTAGTTGAGTCGGAGGGAATCCAATGGATTATTATCTGATTTAAAATTCTATATACACAACTAAATTTTTATCTGATTTCAATTTTTTATATTAATGGTAAGTAGGAATATTTAACTGTGTTAGGTTCTAAGTATATATTTCAAAATTTATCTAGTTAGATACTTCATTTGTCTCATAAAAATATGTGCACTTTTTATTTTACTTTGTCCCATAAAGATATGGGCATTTCCATTTATGGAAAGTTATCCCTATTTATTATCCTTATACATCAAGTTATTTATAACTTATACCACCATTAAAACACTATTAATAATATGGGTCTTACTACCCACTAATACTACTTTAACTACTCTTTCTCTCCCCCATCCTACTTTACTAATTTTTGTCTTAATTCTCATGCCATATCATATGCTCATATATTTACGGGACGAGAAGAGTATTATTTTATGAGTACAAGTAGTTTTATTCATTAAGCATCACAAAAATTTGCCCTTCCATTTTGAAGAACATGTTATCAAGGGGCACATATATAGGTGGCGGGAGGTGCTCTGTGGGACCAACCCTTATCCGGATGTAAAATTCCATGTCCGCTACCTCCATTTGCCTCTGATGTCACTCCGAATATAAAAAAATAGTCAAGTTCGCCCTAAACAAAGCTAATATTCTGTCCCCGTTGTTTCCGAATCTTGGATCCGCCACTGCATGTTATGATCGCGTGTGATGTGCTTAACAATCCTGTAATGACGGAAACCAGGAATGGATCGATACGGTATACCGTACTGAAATGTGCATACCGCGTACATTACCGAAAAGTATGGTATGAGAAAATATGATACAATTACCTTACCGATTTTTTCGGTATATTAGTATATGAATAGGGTTACCTTACCGATATTTTGTTGTAATGACAGAAACCAGGGGTGGATGGATACGGTATACCGTATTGAAATGGGCATACGCGTACATTACCGAAAAATATGGTATGAGAAAATACGATACAATTACCTTACCGATTTTTTCGGTATATCAGTATATGAATATTGTTACCTTACCTACATTTTGGTATACCTTACCATACTACATTATCCCACACTTTTATCACATTACAATAAGGTAAACCGATATACCCAAATCATATCCTTACCAAAAAAGTGTTTGCTTCATATATTTAATATTCAAATCGATAAAATTTCTCACCATTAAACATTCATAACATTTAGATTAATACAACTTCTAATCAATAAAATTTGAACATCAAAATTCAAAACATTTACACAATGAAAGTGATAAGTTAGCTTCTTTCATCTGCAAATCACAATGCAAAGATTAGAAGTGTGTTTAACTAAATCTAAGAAACAAAAAAATACAACTACATTCTAAAACAAAGTGGCAATTTAAATACTCCCTTCGTTTCTTCATAGTTGAGCTATTTTTCCATTTCGGGAAGTTTCTTTATAGTTGAGTCATTTCCATATACAATAATTATTTTCTCTTTCTTACTTTACTCTCTCTTACTTTTTTCTCTCTACTTTATTCACTTTCTACTTTATTCTCTCCACATTTTCTCCCTCTTACTTATTTTATCTATTTATTCAACACACTCAACATCCCTTTCTCAAACTCCGTGCCGAAAAGTTTCGCCTCAACTATGGTGAAATGGAGGGAGTATTTAAAATCATAGTATTATGATGCATTTTTTCTGCATTAATGTAACTTTTTCTGTGTTTTCTATATTCAACATTTAACACAGGGAATCCGCAAAATGCTTCAAAATTTCAACTCGGTCATACTACAATATGTGCATAGGGAATGGAACTTTGCTGCTGATTACTTATCACACTATGTTTATATGATCCATAACGACGTCCATGTGCTGAAGAATCCACTCACAAGGCTTAATATTTGGCTTCTACTCCCTCCGTCCCAAGGAAGATGACCCCTTCTTGTGACGGCACGAGATTTTATGCATGCTAATTTTATAGTAGTATTTAAAAAGGGAGAAAGAAAGTTGTTGGGAGTTTAAAAGTATGAGAGATAAATAAAGTAAGAGAGATAAAATGTTGTTGATGTTTAAAAGTATGAGAGATTCAAAAAGTAACTGAGAGAAAAGGTTGTTGGGAGTTTAAAAGTATGAGAGATTCAAAAAGTAAGTGAGAGAAAAGGTTGTTGGGAGTTTAAAAGTAGGAGAGATGAATAAAGTAAGGAAGAAAAAAGATAGTTGAGTATTTTAAATATTTCCTAAAAAAGATAGTTGAGTATTTTAAATATTCAATAAGTTATGTTTTTCTTATATTCATTAGTTTTTTTTCTCGGGCTATGCTTAGCGGTGAGCAAAAAAACCGAAAACCGAATATTCGAACAGAACCAAACCGAAATTTTGAAATTCGGTTCGGTTCGGTTCGGTTTTAAAAATACAAAAATTTCGGTTTTTCGGTCCCGGGGAAAAAAAATCGAAACACCGAATTATATTTTAAATATAATATTATATATATTTATTCTATTAATTTAATATATTGTATAATCTATATTCTTTTAGAATATTTTATATAATATGTATTATATATATTATATTAATTTTATATTATATATATATATTTATATTCTATTAGTATATATATATATATATATATATATTAATATATGCACAGAAATTAAGATAGAGAGAGTACTCGTTAAAACAAGCGATGCGAATGAAAATGACGTCCAAAGCGATTATATATAGTGTTTCGGAAAATTACAAAAAAAATCTGACGCCGGTCTGACGCCGATCCGGGGCCTACAATGGCGCCGTGAGGATCGGCGTCAGCCCAAGAATCGGCGTGGGCACGCCGATTTTGACGCCGATTTCGACGACGCCGCTCGCAATGGTTCGGCGTCAGCACCGGCGTCCGCAAAAAATCGGCGTGCCGATGCCGACGCTGCCATTGGAGATGCTCTTAGCAGGTCTATATTTATTTTCTATACAGTAGTACATAATTTGCTCAAATTCTCAAGTCACGAGGGACATTTATTTTGAAAACTGACGAGAATGCGACAATGCTTAAGTGTGTAAATTATACTCTATCATGTCCACTATAAGGGCTTGTTCAGTGTTTTTTAAATGGGATGTCCTACATAAATATGCTTTAGAATTGATATTGTAGGACCCACCAAATTGGTGCACATAGCTGTAATTCGGTGTTTTAGATATGGGTTAGCATTTACCACCACAAATATGACATTATTTTAAATGTAATTATTGAAACACGGATGTGCCCCTAAAAGTGTTCTTCGTTTCCATGGCGGCGGACTCGTTGGTTTCGGAGAGCTGGAGCGAGGCGGTTATGCAGCTCGACTGCGAGCCCGGGCTCATCGACAAGCTTAGAGATTGTGGCGCCGCCGCCGCCTCAGTGAGATTGTGGTGGTTGTGATCCATCCATGTTTTGAGACATGGGGCAATTTCCTCTTCTGAGATTTGAGGGATTTGGTGCTGGTAGAAGTTGTAGTTGGAAAAGTAGTGGTTTTGGTGGGTGTAAAAGTCCATTTCTTGGTGGGCTGCGGCGGCGCCGAGGAAGTCTTCGAGTTTGGGTGGAGGTGGTCGAGATTGGGAGAGGGCTTCCATGAGGCAGAGGGAGCCGTCTTGAAGGGCATCACGGAGAGGGGGGCGTGGAAGTCGGCGCCGGCGAAGTTGGAGAGGTAGAAGTTGTTGTTTTGTGGGGCGGAAGAGGAGGGGTTTGCGGCGGCGGCGGCGGCCTCCATTTTCATGTGGGGGAGAGGGAGAAGCCCAGCCAGTTGCTAATATCTGCGGCGGCGGTGGTGGTGCCGTCGTTGATGTCTTTCATGTTTCACTCTCTCTCTCACTAGAAAAAGCTTCTCTTCTTGTTTTGATGTTTATCACAAAACTGGAGGGATGATTCCGTAAAAGTTTGCTCAATTCTGGGAGTGCTTCCCAATGCAAGATCAAATCTTACCGCCTTTGTAAGAAATGATTTTTGGCAAAAACATGGAGGAACAGTGCGGGCCGTCTCTTTCTAGTCGGGCTCCATTGATATTACCCAAAAACACTGAATGCCCATAATTCGCTGGAAATGAGCTCATTTCTCCCTATTTCTAAAACATTGAACACGCCCTAAGAGTGACACTTATTTTAAAAAAAATTAATACTACCTCCATCTTTTAAAAATAAAAAATATTTTCATTTTCAGTTTTCTTTGGCATTTACAGTCTTACAGCACATACCCACTTCACATAGCATATACTGCACAATGGAGAAACCCATTAATTCAATCCTAATTTCTAACAACCAATCCAAAATTTTATACACATTTCCGAAAAAGATAAATTTAAATTTCTAATCACTTCCTAAACAAATAAGAACCTAAAATATGGTATATTATGTTTATGGAGTATTATTTCAAAGTATTGCTTTCACTACTACCAAGTATGTTGGTTTGTTTGGTTTGAACATCCTGCAACAAAGGAAAGAAGAATATATTCCACTGCTTGTTTGTTTCTTCCACATCGTGCAACAAAAGAAATGACGGTGGGCCAATGGCTGGTGGCTCCAGCGATGGTGGGAGGCAGCTGACGAACCAAGAGAGAAAGATCTGGAAACCAAAATGAAAGAAAGTTGTGTTGGACAGTTGGAGGCGGGGATATGATATTGAACCATTACGGTTGGGGGGTTAGTTCAGTTTTAAAAATGTATATATAATTATATAATATTATAAATATGTACCTACACACTTGGTATGCGGTATTTATTGATAAAAGTTGTTGAAGAAGCTTTTATCTTATTCATTCAAGTATATTTCAATGGTATCGAGTTACACGCCTAAATAGGCAAAGAGATATGCACATATGGTATGATTTTGCTATGATTTACTCTAGCTATAAATCAGGAAAGAATCACCCTAAATTGATTTCACAATCTTCGCATAATCTTCGCATAATCTTTGCTGATTTCTAACACTCCCCTCAAGTTGAACAATGGGATCTCTTATTTTCAACTTGCCCAATACTTCACTGAAGCTTCTTGCATCCACAGCCTTCGTAAGAATATCCGCTAATTGATCTTTTGAACGAACAAATGGAAGGTCTATCACCCTTGCTTCTATATTCTCGTTGACGAAATGACGGTCTATCTCAACATGCTTCGTCCGATCGTGGATTCTCAGATATGCTGATTGCTGCTTTGTTGTCACAAAAGAGTTTACATGACTCGTTTGACATCAAGCCAAGTTCTGTCATTAAGTTCTTTATCCATAGGATTTCTGTCAATCCACTCTTAATCCCACGAAACTCTGCTTCTGCACTTGACAAGGCCACCACCTTTTGCTTCTTGCTTAGCCATGTCACAAGATTACCTCCCACGAAGGTAAAGTACCCTGCGGTTGATCTTCGGTCATTTGGATTCCCTGCCCAATCTGCATCGGTGAACCCATGTAGTGCCAAGTTCCCATGGTTCTCGAACAATATCCCGTGTCCTGGCGTTCCCTTCAAGTAGCGCACAATTCTCAATGCCGCTTCCCAGTGATCGGCTTGAGGTTTATGCATGAATTGACTCACTATTCCCACAGCATATGCAATATCCGGCCTCGTGTGAGAAAGATAGATAAACCAAAAATAGATGATACAGTTTCTTTTTTGGTTTATCCCACCAGGCGTTGATATCTTGTTTGGTGCGTAAGTTCTGCCCCTTCAGTCAGTCGAAGACCATGGTTCTGCATCATTGGTGTTTCTGCAGGCTTGCAATCTAACATTCCTATTTCTGTTAGGAGATCCAAACCATACTTCCGTTGGCTTATGAATATTCCCTTCTTGGATCGCATCACCTCAATACCCAGAAAATATTTTAAAAGGCCCAGATCTTTCATTTCAAACTCGACAAATAGGTTCTTCCTTAGCTGTCTTATTTCTTCCTCATCATCCCCAGTCAGGATCATATCATCCACGTAAATAATCAGACATGTGATTTTCCCTTCTTTCTTCTTTAGAAACAGAGTATGATCTGAGTTACTCTGTTTGTACCCATACTTCTTCATTACTTCCGTAAATCTTCCAAACCATGCCCTTGGTGACTGCTTCAAACAATAAAGAGTCTTCTTAAGCTTACACACCTCTCCTGTCTTGAGTTATCCCTCAAAGCCCGGCGGGGCTTCCATATAGATAGGCTTAGTCAGCTCGCCATGTAGGAAAGCGTTGGTTACATCAAATTGGTGCAGTGGCCAGTCTTTTGTCGCAGCAATAGAGAACAGTACACGAATGATATTCATCTTGGCCACTGGTGCGAAGGTCTCTGCATAATCTACTCCGTAGGTTTGAGTATAGCATTTTGCTACTAGTCTTGCCTTGTAGCGTTCAATAGACCCGTCTGGTTTCCTCTTGATTGTAAACACCCATCGACATCCCACTAGTCTAGACCCTTCTGGTCTCACACATATTTCCCACGTATTGCTCTTCATCAGTGCATTCATTTCTACAAGCATTGCCTCCCTCCAATGTGGAATTTTCATTGCTTCATCCGCCGATTTGGGAATCTCTTCTTCTTTATACAGAGCCGTCATAAAGGCCCCTGCCATTTCTGTCAGATTTGCTTTAGCCAGATTTGCCACTGAATATCTACTTTTCTTCGAGATACGTTCTGGACTGTATCGTTTGGGTGGGACGCCTCTTGTGCTTCGATATGGAAGTGCGTATTGCCCGGTATCTCCGTCGATCACAACATTCTCTGTTGACTCTGCATCTTCTATTGGTTCTGCAGCCGAGTCATTAGGAATATTTGTACTATTGATTCCAGTTTCAGAGATTACCTCAGATATCACTGGAGGAAGACTGCAGACGAGACAGGCTCAGCGGCAGTACTAACTGTCTCGGTTGGTTCCGCAGCAGAGTCGGTTGGTGATGGCACAAACCAGTTTAGGGGTCCACTTGACCTATTGACATTACTACTCTCCCCCTGACCACTAAGGCTGGTGTAATAATATTCACACTCTAAAAAATTATAGTTCATGGTTGTGATTATCTTCCTAGACGATGGGTCAAAGCACCTATAACCCTTTTGGTTGATCTCATACCCCAAAAAAATACATTTTATGGTGCATGCGGAAAATTTTGTTCTCTCGTGTTTGGGAACATGGACATATACAGAACATCCAAAAATTTTAAGGGGTAAGGTAAGAGGTTCAGGCACGTCGGCTAGGGAAGATAATAGTTGTAATGGAGTTTTATTTTCAAAATTTTTGTAGGGAGACAGTTCACCAAATAAACAGACGTGGCAACCGCCTCAGGCCAAAGAAATTTTGGAACATTGGAATAAAAAACAAGGCACGAGTGATTTCCATAATTATCCTATTTTTTCTTTCGGCTATTCCATTTTGTTCGGGGGTGTATAGGCATGAGGTTTGATGAACTAACCCGTTTTCCATGAAAAAGTTTGACATTTCCTTATTGACGAACTCCCTCCCATTATCAGACCTAAGGATTTTAATGGTTGTCTGAAATTGAGTTTGGATTAGTTTGTAAAAAAGGATAAATTTATCATAAACCTCGGATTTATTTTTTAAAAAATATACCCATGTCATCCTTGAACAATCATCCACAAATAACAAGAAATATCGAAAACCATGATCACCAGTAACGGGCGCAGGGCCCCAAACATCAGCATGCACTAAAGAAAACAGACTCTTGACATGAGTTTCAGAAGACTTAAAAGATTGTAAGTGGCTTTTCGCCAAAACAAAAGATTCACACTCAAACTTCTTGAGATGGGAAAAATTAGGAAAAAATAATTTAAAATAACCAAGAGATAAATGACCTAGACGTCTGTGCCACAACCAAGTGTCTCGAGTCGCAGATCCGTGAGCCAGCATTGCGGCACTGCCTTGGTGAGCCATCTCATCAACATAGTAGAGGCCTTGACGCTCAGTGCCACGCCCAATTATCCTCCTCGTCCTGATATCATGTAATACAAAAGAAATTAGGATGCATTAGCAATGTACAATTTAATTCATTCGTCATATGGCTAATAGACATCAACTTGTGAGACAATTTGGGAACATATAGGCAATTTGACAATCTTAACGTTGGTGAAATCTCAATTGTTCCACTCCCCTCTACCGAAGTTAATTCCCCATCTGCAGTCTGTATCTGACTTTTCATAGTACCACAAAAATTTATAAAATCCTTCTTATCATGGGTCATCGTGTCAGTTGCCCCACAATCAAAAATCCACCGTTCATCTTTGTCACCAAATTTATGTTTGACAGTACATGCAATGGGTAGATCGTGCAATATTTCAAAACTATGAGGACTGACTAATGTATTACCACATACTATAGGGTCAGTTTTCGGATTATTCAAAGTGTGGGGGGCAGTCTGCAATGCATGGGGTTTTATGTTATTTTTCAATAATATGAGGACTATTTGGAAAAACATAAAATGGGTAGGGTTTAGCTAACCCTAACCCATTACCTCCTTCCCCAAATGCTGACCCGTTATCCGATTCTCCGACACGTCCGGCGAACGCTGCCTGTCCCACCTCCTCTCCACGTCTGTCGCCGCCGCCGCCTCCGGGAGTTCCACCCTCAGCGCCGCCTCGCCCACGAGCGGTGCTCTCTGCTCCGCCAGTTTCTTCAACTCCGATGGCCAATTTGACCTTTCCTTTTTGGGTCTCCTCCCACCAATCCGGGAAACCAACTAATTTGAAGCAAGTTTCCCGGGTATGTTTGTTCATACCGCAGTTTGAGCACCATAGCTTGGTTTTGTCGGGTTTGGTTGCTCCGCGGAGGTTGTTGGTGGCGGCGTGGTGTTGTCCGGAACGGATCGGCGGCTGCTGGGTCTGGAATCGTGTGCTTCGGGCTCCAAATTCGAGCCCCACCCCATTTGTTGCGGCGGTTGAATCGAGGTTCGCCGGCGGCATTATATTGAGCCGTATGGCTTCCCTCTTCACCCAGCCATATGCGACATCTACTGGAGAGGTTGGGCTCTCTTTGAGGATATCTCTTCTCGTCCCTTCGAATTGGGGGTTCAACCCTGCCAAGAACTTATATAATCTTCTTTGATTTATGATATCTCGGTACTCACCGATTCCTTTGTCGCAGCAGGTGATGGTCTTTGTCTGGCACCGATCGATTTCTATCCATACTCCATGTAGGGTCCTCCAGTAAGCCTCCAGATCCATGTCCCCTTGGACGTTTCGACTGGCCTTATCCTCCAGGTCGTATATCATATACGAGTCCGACGTACTCTGGTACGTCACGGCTAGGCTATCATATATGGGTGTGTTGTACTCTTTCCGTGTTACCATATGTGACACATTGTTTTTGGGCACAAGTTTTTGGGTAGTGGTGTTTAGTGGTTAAATGAAGAGAAAATAAAATAGGAGTGAGAAAAAAGTAGGAAAGAGATAGAGTGTTGTTTTTTTTGCCGTAAAAGGAAACGTCTCACTTATAGTGGGACGACCCAAAAAGGAATACACCTTATTTACGGTGGGACGGAGGGAGTATCATTTTGTATAAGTTGAGAAGTTCAAAATTAAAGTGTTTTTTAATTTGCCATTAGAGTTTGAAATGCAACAAACAAAGCTCGTGCGGACTGCTTAGAAGAAAGGCAAAAACTTAGGTGTCCACTGACCCATTCACGTTGAAAAACGGATTCAATAAGTCGTTAGCCAAAGCAAGCTTTGATGTCAGCGAAGCCTTCAAATACCAAGAACATACCTCTCAATGAAGAGTTGCTTACCAGAAGTCTTCCCACTCCTCCTAGTGAAATCGGGAACAAGCTAAGCAGAAAATCAGCGACTTCGTGCAAACAGAAACTTTATTGTTGATTTTTGAACTATCACCCTCAATGCCCTCTCTTCAACTATCATTTCAGGTTCATTTTCCTTGTTCATGGCTTGTAAAGTGTATGTAGTGGGTGAAATGTGTGAAATTGTGTAGTGTGTGAAATGTGTGAAGTGTGTGAAATGTGTGAAATATGTAAAATGTGTGTAGTGTGTGAAGTGTGTGTAGTGTATCAAATGTGTGTAGTGTATGAAATGTGTTTAGTGTATGAAATATGTGAAATGTGTGTAGTGTGTGAAATGTGTGTATTGTGTGTAGTGTGTGAAATGTGTTAAGTGTGTGTAGTGTGTGAAATATGTGAAATGTGTGTAGTGTATGTAGTGTGTATAGTGTGTGAAATGTGTGATATATAAATTGAACAAACAAGTTATTCTGCTAATACTTTCACACACTACACACACTACACAATTTCACACACTACACACACTACATATACGTCACACATTTCACACACTTGACATACTACACACACTTCACACATTTCACACACCACACATTTGAAATGTGTGTAGTGTGTGAAATGTGTGTAGTGTGAAATGTGTGTAAAATGTGTGAAATATGTGAAATGTGTGTAGTGTGTGAAGTGTGTGAAATGTGTGTAGTGTGTGAAGTGTGTGAAGTGTGTGAAATATGTGAGATGTGTGTAGTGTGTTAAGTGTGTGTAGTGTGTGAAATATGTGAAATGTGTGAAGTGTGTGAAATATGTGAAATGTGTGTAGTGTGTGCAATGTATGTATATTTATCAAACATGTCAATTAAATTTCATATCAATTCTCATTTTTACCAAACATAGGATTTGGAATTTAATTATAATTCAATTCCCTCCAATTCAATTCCATAGAATTCAATTCCAATTTCGTGTACCAAACAGAGCCATATTGTAATTTAACTAATAATACTCCCTCTATCTAACTTTAGGAGTCACATTTGAGTTTGACATATGTTTTAAGAAATGTAAAGGAAAATTTGTGAAAAAAGATAGTGGAGTATGAGTCATATTTTTATATATTAGTTTTATAGTAAAATATGAGTAGAAAAATGTTAGTGGAATGTGAGACATATTACCATTTATGGAATATTCTAACCGGGAGTCCTAAAGTGGGTCGGAGGGAGTATTAATTTAACTTTTTTCCAAGTTAACTAATATGACCCAACCCACTAATTAATAACTAACCAAATATTAGAATTAAATTAGGCTATTGATTTGGACTTATATGCAATAAATCAAAATCTAAAAAGTATTTTTGGTATAGGTTTAATGTAAATCTAAAGATAGATATTTTTTAAAAAACCTATAAGAGCATCCACAATAGCGTCTAGCGCACCGCCTAGCCGAGCGCCGGCGCTAGGCGGTGCGCTAGGCGAACTATTGCAGCCGCCTAGCCGATTTCGCGGAAAAAAACCGCCTAGCGCTCGGCGGTTCCGCGGCGCTAGGCGGTGCGCTAGTCGATGCGCTAGGCGATCCGCTAGGCGCTATTGCAGCGTCCGGATCGCCTAACGCACCGCCTAGCGCGAATTTTTAATTTTTTTTTTGTTTCCGAAACACTATATATACGCGACTTGCCCGTCATTTTCATTCGCACCACTTGTATTAACGAGTGCTCTCTATCTTAATTTCTGTACAAGATCAACACCTAGAAATGAGTAACGCCGGTGGTAGTGGTGGGAGTGGTGGGGATGCTGAGGAGTACGAGCGTATAATGAACGAAGCGCTAGAGGCCTATACGAACCGTGAGATTGATCAATGGATGCAGAGGGCCTTGCAGCCGGCGGTACCTCGACCTCGACCAGTGGTACACCGCCGAGCGGTGATTGATCGTGATCACGTAGCTGCACATCAGCGCCTATACGAAGACTACTTCGCACAGGAGCCGCGGTTCAACGCCAACCTTTTCAGGCGCCGTTTTAGGATGCGCAGGTCCCTGTTTATGCGTATTGTTAACGGATTGGAGCAACGATATCTGTATTTCCGCTTTAGGCACGATGCGGCTGGCAGACCCGGCCACACTCCTATTCAAAACTGCTCTGCGGCAATCCGGCAGTTGGCCTACGGAGGCGCTGCAGACATGTGGGACGAGTACCTCCACATCGGTGAGACGACTGCC
The DNA here is from genome assembly GCF_004379255.2 of Salvia splendens. NCBI lineage: Eukaryota > Viridiplantae > Streptophyta > Magnoliopsida > Lamiales > Lamiaceae > Salvia > Salvia splendens. The sequence goes on from NC_056044.1 coordinate 9,688,782, forward strand.
CTGGAGTGTATGAAGTATTTCTGTCAGGGCGTGATTGAAATATTCGGTGATCAGTACCTTCGAAGCCCTACCCCCGATGACTGTCGGGATCTGCTGCGGATGCACGGGGAACAGCATGGGTTCCCAGGGATGTTAGGCAGCATAGATTGTATGCATTGGGAGTGGAAGAACTGCCCCGCCGCCTGGAAGGGGATGTACACTACCGGCTACAAGGGAAAGAATCCCACGATGATCCTCGAGGCCGTAGCTGATTACCGGCTGTGGATTTGGCATGCGTATTTTGGGATAGCTGGTTCGAACAACGACCTCAACGTCCTCAACTCGTCGCCACTTTTCAACGAGCAGTGTCAGGGTGTCGGTCCGGCCATCAGTTTTGTCGCCAACGACAACCGACATGATATGGGCTACTACTTGGCGGATGGGATATACCCTAGGTGGCCCGTCTTTGTGAAGACGATCCGATGCCCAGGAGATGAGAAGAAGGCCTACTTTGCGGCACGGCAGGAGTCGGCGCGCAAGGACGTGGAACGCGCATTTGGGGTGCTCCAGGCTCGATGGGCGGCAGTTAAGGGGCCAACGCATTTGTGGCACGTCGACTGCATTGCTGATATAATGTACGCCTATATAATTGTTATTAGTGATGTGGCTATTGATGTGGCTGGGCTATTTATGATGTGGCTAGGCTATGACTGGGCTATTTATGATGTGGCAGGAGGATTTTAGTGCTGATGATGTGGCAGTGGTTAGGCTATGGCTGGGCTATTACTGGGCTATTCCTATTGTGGATGGCCTAATAGGCTTGATTTTGCAAAACTGTAATTTTAGTTTTCACAGCATTAATGGAGATTGTCTTAGACAAAAAAAAGAAAAAAAAGGAAAATGATGACATAGAGACATGGAATTATGGATGCCTAATTAAATTAGTAGTATTACTAATAGAGACACATGAACATGATTAGTAAACAAATGAACAAAAAAGGTGATGGTATTAAATTAGAATGTGAGCTTGAATAATGAAGACTGCCAACTGTAACGCTGCTTATTTTCACACACACAACGCACTAAAACATCATCTCTCAATCTCAAATTCCCCAAAATTCCAGAATCCAATCTACAACAAGACCCCACAAATTCTCCTCCCAAAAATCATCACAAATCTCAGAAACTGATGGGACCGTCTCAATCTCTCCTTCTCCTCCTCGCCCTCTCTCTCTCCTCCACGCTCCTCCTCACCTCCTCAACCGACTACTCCGCCCTCGTCTTCAAAGGCTGCGCCGACCAGAACTTCCAAAATTCCAACGGCCTCTACACCAGCACCCTCCGCGCTCTCTTCGACGCGCTCATCTCCCAATCCTCCTCCGCCAAGTTCTACAAAACGACGTCGGGCGACGGCACCTCTGCCGCCGTCAGCGGCCTCTTCCAATGCCGAGGCGACATCTCCAACAGCGACTGCACCAATTGCGTGAGGAAAGCCCCCAATCTGGCGCAGAAGCTCTGCGGCGAAGCGATCGCGGCGAGAGTCCAGCTCAACGGCTGCTACCTCCGCTACGAGATCTCCGGATTCAGGCAGGTGAGCGGCGTGGAGCTTCTCTACAAGATATGCGGCTCCACCCGGGCGAGCGGGGGCGGGTTTGGGGACCGATTGGATCTGGCGCTGGGGGAGATAGTGAAAGGAGTCGTGAACGGAGGATTCTACGCGGCGGCTTATGAGTCGGTGTACGTGCTAGGTCAGTGCGAAGGAGATCTGAGCGGCGGCGACTGCGTGAGCTGCGTGAAATCCGCGATCGACAAGGCGAAATCGGTGTGCGGAAGCGCGATCTCGGCGCAGATATACCTTCAGACTTGCTACATTAGCTACACCTATTACCCCAACGGCGTCGCCAGCAACAACCAGCAACCGCAGTTTTCATCGTCAGGTGATTTTCCGATCGTCAATTGACTCAATTCTATCTCAATTTTATATATTGAATAAATGTAGGGGCGCAAGGATGGAACAGAGAGAAGATAATTGCCGTGGTGCTTGGCGGAGCAGTAGGCGTGGGGCTGGTTATGGCGTGTTTGTTGTTCACAAAATCAGTTTTCAAGAAAAAGCACCGTAATCACAAATATGGTGGATGATTGTATAAATCACATTCCCAAATATCACTCTAATTACAAATATCTAAGTTTAGCACCTTGTTATTCTTTTTTTATTTTATTGTTAAGGAAAATTTTGGGGAAATTGGGATATCTGAAATGCTTAAAGATGGGGGATTATTATTGTAAAGCTTTTCTTCTCCTTTTTTTTTGTGATTGAAGAAAATTGAGAGATTTCTATTTCAGAAGTAAAGGTAGCATGCAATAGTGTAAAACTTGGTGCTTTATGATAGTGGCATAAAATAATGAATGCATAGGAGTATTTGTGTAGTTGCTTTTGTTAAAGGGTCTAAAATCGCTTTTGTCGAGTTACAACTTTTTGGTAAAACTCTATGGTTAAGTCTCCATCTCTTTATCTGCAACTAGGCAATTATTTGTCATCTTCTTTCGTTTATTAGTGAAAATATACACAAAAAGAGCCATATTTATAAGTGTGCAAGTTTTATATCCGATTGGTTGTATAGTACTTTGAATAGTATTTATATTAAATATTCAAAATATTGATGGTTGTATCAAAAATGTCATTACTATCATAATTATAAATTTTTTTTATTATTTCAATCAATCTCGCAAATAGAATTAACATTCTCTAAAGTATCTAATTCACGTCTATTTATTAATCCTCATTTCTTTCTGAAGTTTGTAAAAGAAATATTAACATGAGACTTAGTTTTCAGTATGGGCCCGACTAGTCGTGTATATCAATGAATTATTTTACTCAGTCATAATATTTTCAAACTAAACTATAAATCAAATTAAACTAAGAGGGCCTATCTCCGGAGTCCATCTCAGAGCCTATCTCTATTTTTTCCTGCTACGTTAGCAGGCCCATTCTAGAGCCTATCTCTCTGCAGTGAGAGCCTATCTCATTTTCACATCATCACTATTTTATTTTAATCTTTACATTTTTGTTGATGTAATTAAAGACAACGTAAAATATACGACAAAAAAACATATTTCATTTTAAAAACTAAATAAAGCATAAATGTCTAAATAATATAAATAAAATTACATAATAAATTCATTCTTTGATGTATTACAATATTGGAAAACAGAATACAACGAGAAACGAATTTAAATAAAACATCAGTGCCTCCGTGACCAAAGTTCCTCAATCAGATCGCGTTGGAGTACACGATGGACTTCAGCCTGACGCATGTCAACGAATGCCTGAAGACGCTCATCATCGTTGTATAGTAGACCATGGCGATGACACTCGCTTGCAACACCGTGGCTTGGTCCAGCAGTGTTTTCATCGACGACGTCTGCGATTCCTTCACCTTCATTTTCGACTATTATGTTATGCATGATGATGCATGCATACATGATATCAGCGAGATCTCCAAGGTAAAATAGATGCGACGGGCCTTTAACTAATACCTAACGCGCTTGGAGCACACCAAAAGCCCGCTCCACATCCTTTCGAGCGGCCTCTTGCTTTTGGGCAAAATAAGCCCTCTTCGGCTCAGTTGAGCATCTGATCGTCTTAAAAAAAATGGGCCACGACGGGTAGATGTCATCAGCCAAGTAGTAACCCATCTTATAGGGATTGTCGTTGACAGTGAAGTCAATAGCTGGGCCTAAACCCCTGCATTGTTGATTGAAGAGTGGCGAGGACTGCAGGACGTTGAGGTCGTTATTCGACCCGGCAACACCGAAGTAAGCATATGCCAAATCCAGAGTCATTGATCGGCAATAGCTTCGAGTATGATGGTGGGGTGCGTGCCTTTGAACCCGGTTGTAAACTAGCCTCTCCACGCCGTTGGGAAGTTCTTCCACTGCCAATGTATACAATCTATGCTGCCCAATATTCCAGGAAAGTTGTGCGTCCTCCCGTGCAAATCCAACAAGTACTGGCAATCAGCTACAGTTGGCTTCCACATATAGGTCTCTGAATGTCTCTCTCACTTCTAGACAAAAATTCTTCAGACACTCGCGTCCAGTCGTATCGCCGGCGTGAAGATATTCGTCGAACATATCGACAGTTCCTCCGTAAGCCAACTGTCGTATGGCAACCGTGCATTTCTGCAGCGGCAACAGACCGATCTTTCCGGCGGCGTTGGTGCAGAGCTGGAAGTACTCGTAACGGGCCGAAAGTGCATTTACAATGCGCAAGAAAAGTTCCTTCTGCATTCTGAAATGCCGACGGAAAACTGTCGCCGGATAGCTTGGCTGCTCGGCAAAGTAATCCGCGAACAACCGGTCGTGAGCTTCGGCATGGTTACGGTGAATCATCCGACAACGTCGGATTAGCCTAGGGACTGCCGCCTGCACCTGTTCCCGCAACTGTTGTTCTTCAATCTCCGCTACGCGTGCCCACATCTGGATAATGATTGGGTTGCTCTCGCCGACGTTGGTATCAGAATCGGGATCCGAAATGGGGTGAAATTAAAAGACATTTCTAGTGACAAAAAAATGTGAAATAGAGAAGGATGTGGGAGTGTGAAACGAAGGAGATGAGAGGAGCCGTGGAGGCTCTAGAGGGTCAGCCAGGGAAGAGTAGTTCAAGGGCTTATGCCAAAGTCCAGTTTGAAGCAGGGCGAAGATCGCATTCTTGATCACGTCAATTGATGGGAATTGGGGTTCAAATCAAATCTGATGTGGGTACTTTAGTCCATTGATAATTTTTGTGTTGGAATTAATAGGAATAAAAAATGAGAAAAGGAGTAAAAAGTAAAAATCTCTTATTCTGGAAAATTGACATACTTCGATCTGGTCAGCGAATTTAATTCTAAATCTCGAAAGTTCAGCGAATTGAGACCCATATTTCCGAAATCTATCGCATACACCCCTATTGCATCGTTGCGCATATCGTGTTCTGAATTGTCCTTGCACTCAAGGTGAGTTAGTTGCATTCACTAACTGCCTATGAATAAGTAAGGCTAAGGTGGTTTATCCGTTTATACTTCAATTACTCCATCTGTCCACAAATAGGAGTCTTATTTTCCATTTTAGTCAGAGTCTTTGACCATAAACAAGTAAAAGCCAAAAATCTCTTTATAATCATAATTAATCATAACAGCTGGTTTTACCATCAAATGGAAGATCTGGCGCAGTGATCCTGGTTATCTCACTGATGCAATGTGGAAAAGTTCCTTTGTTGCTAGAGTAAGAACCGTTTGAAATGCTTTTTGGAGGTGACTGATATGCAACGATTCATTCCCTTAAATTAAATTATAGTAGTAGTATAATAAAATCAAGATGAAAGGGAGTAGGAGAAACTTTAATAAAATGAATTACAAGACTTCCATTCTTCAAAATAAAAGTGAATAAAATGTTAGTGTTTGAGCTCATCAAGATCGGATTGAGCTGGTGGAAGAATCAAGTCAGGAAATAGCCGTTGGGAACCAAAACAGGAACTAGCCGTTGGAAACGGTTATAACCGTTGTTCGGCAAAAGGAAGCTTTTCGGCAAAGGAAGCTGTTCGGCAAAAGGAAGCTGTTCGGCAAAAGGAAGCTGTTCGGCAAAGGAAGCTGTTCGGCAAAGGAAGCTGTTCGGCGGTTTTCTTGATCGATACTTCTTAAGGGAGTTGCGATTCATTCCAGAACCAACAACAACAGAAATCAAAAGTGATAGAGAGAGAATTCAAGAGAGGAAGTGTTATCTTTCAGCTGTGCGTTTTTAGCTCTCGAAGCAAGAAGTTTTCGGGCGAGTTGAGGGTTTTCCATCTTGTAAATTCTTGAGAGTTTTGAGTGCTCTTATGTTTGTAATTTCTCGAGTGATCAATAAAGAAACACACCAGATTCTGCCCGTGGATGTAGGCTTACGCCGAACCACGTAATTCGCTTGTGTTCTTCCTTGCATGTTGTCATTTCATTAATTTGCATTTCGATCATCACAACCGTAGGTTCGTTCTTCACAACGTGGCGCCGTCTGTGGGAAATTCGTCCACTGAATTGATCGAGAAGGCATAAAGTTTTGGGAGTTCTTTCTTTGTTTTTTTTTTCTCAAGAAGGCGCTCAACCTGTTTGAATAATGGCTGCAACAAGGTTTGATGTTGAAAAGTTCACAGGCCGAAATGATTTTGGCCTATGGAGGCTGAAGATGAAAGCAATCTTGATGCAACAGGGTTTATGGGAAACCCTAAATGGTGGAGGCAGTAATGAGGAGGAGAAGCCCGAGCCTGATGAAAAGGAGAAGGCAAAGGCTCAAGACAGAGAGTACAAGGCATATAGTACCTTGATACTCAACCTCAATGACAGAGTCCTCAGAGAAGTTTCAAAGGAGGAGACAGCGGCTGGAGTTTGGTCCAAGTTGGAGTCATTATACATGGCCAAATCCTTGGCAAATCGGCTGCACCTGAAGCAGAAACTTCTCACTTTCAAGATTGCTGATGGAAAAGGTGTGTTGGAACAGCTCGAAGAATTTGGGAAATGCATCGATGATCTTGAGAACATTGATGAAGAGATTAAAGATGAGGACAAGGCTCTGATGTTGTTGAATTCCTTGCCACCAAGTTATGAGCATTTCAAGGATGCTATACTTCTTGGTAGAGAGTCCAAGATTGGATATGAAGAGGTGTACTCTGCTCTAAAGCTCAAGGAAATCCAGAAATCTAATCCAAAGTCCACTGAAATGGTGTCTGAGAGTCTGAGTGTTGCTGATCACAAGAAGAATGTGAAAAGAAAGTCACAGAAGAAGCCATGGAAAAACAAGACAGCTGACTGGAAAGAGACCAGATCATGCCATCACTGCAAGAAACCAGGCCACATAAAGAAGAATTGTTGGGTTTGGAAGAAGAAGCAGGCCGAGGAAGAGAATGGCAAGAACAATGCTGATATTGCAGAAGAGTTGGTGGTCCCGGAGGCTCTGTGTGTGACTGAGGACATGGAAGAACTTCCATGGATCATGGATTCTGGATGTAGCTTCCACATGTGTCCAACTAGAAGTCATTTTGAGGAAATCAAGAATGCAGCTGGATCAGTTTTGTTAGGAAATGACCAGATATGCAGAATCAGAGGAGTTGGGTCCATCAGGCTTAGACTTCATGATGGCTCCATCAGGTTACTCACTGGTGTGAGGTTTATTCCAGAGATTAAGAGGAATTTGATCTCTCTTGGAGTGTTGGATGCAGCAGGATATAATTGCATATTATCTGATGGGATTATGAACATCGTCAAGAATGGTGATGTTGTTATGATGGCTGAGAGAAAGAGAAGCCTATACTATCTAAAGGCAAGTGTGGTTACTGGATCTGTGAATCTGGTGCAGGTATTAGACTTAAGAATGTGGCATCTCAGACTCGGACACTTGGGAGAAACTGGAATTAAAGAATTGGCCAAGAAGGAGCTGATTAAGCTGGAAAATCCCAATGAGCAGTTGGGTTTGTGTGAGCAATGTGTGCTCGGAAAGAGTAAGAAACTGCCCTATGGAAGAGGAATTCACAGCTCAAAGTCACCACTAGACTATGCCCACAGTGACTTGTGGGGCCCAGCTACACCAGCTTCATTGGGTGGAGGTAGATACTTTCTATCCATTATTGATGATTTTTCTAGAAAATTATGGGTGTTTATCTTGAAGGAAAAGTCAGAGACATTCATGAAATTCAAGGAGTGGTGTAGGGAAGTGGAGGTGGAGAAAGGGTGTTCTTTGAAGTGTTTAAGAACTGATAATGGGCTGGAATTTCTGAGTGGGGAGTTTGATTCTTTCTGCAAGCAGAAAGGTATGAAGAGGCATAGGACATCTCCATCTAATCCCCAACAGAATGGAGTTGCTGAGCGCATGAATAGAACCATCCTAGAGCGAGTTAGATGTATGCTCTTTGGCTCTGGAATGGCTAAGAGATTCTGGGGTGAGGCTGTGAGTATGGCAGCAGTTCTCATCAATAGAAGTCCTTCTTCAGCTATAGCTTTTGACACTCCTGATCAGAGATGGTATGGAAAGGCCATGGATTATTCGAATATGAAGATTTTTGGTTGTATGGCTTATGCACACATCAGGCAAAGTAAGTTGGAGCCAAGGGCCTTGAGATGTGTGATGATTGGATACCAAAAGGGAGTGAAGGGCTACAGACTGTGGTGCATAGAGCCAGGAAATCAGAAAGTTATTATCTCTAGAGATGTGCAATTTGAAGAAAGTAGGATGCCATTTCTGGAAAAGGCTCAAGAGAGCCAGAGGCCATCTCATTCTGAGAAAGAACCAGAGCCTGAGAGGATGGTGGAGATGGGTGTTCCAGAACCTGAGGAGGCTGAGGAATCAGTTCAGGTGGAGGTTTCTGGAGCAGATAGAATTGCTGAGCCTGAACAGCAGATGGGAAATCATAGTGAACAAGAAGAAGCAGATGCTGATGTCTTGAACCCTGAAGAAGAGCAGCAGGATTTGGGTGACTATGTTCTAGCCAGAGATAGGGTCAGAAGAATCCCTAAACCATCTACAAGATACAGTGAAGAAGAATACTTGCTATATGCACTATGTGTTGCAGAAAACATAGAGTATGCAGAGCCTTCAAGCTTCAAGGAAGCTATGAGTTCTAAGGAGAGCAAGCAGTGGATGGAGGCTATGATAGATGAAATACAGTCCCTGATCAAGAACAAGACATGGGTGCTTGTGAAGAGACCTTCCACACAAAAATCAGTGAGTTGTAAGTGGATATACAAGAAAAAGTTGGAGGTTGGGAACAAGATTAGGTTCAAGGCTAGGCTTGTAGCTCGGGGGTTCACACAAGAGGAGGGAATAGACTATAATGAAGTATTTTCTCCAGTGGTAAAGCATGCCTCAATCAGAATTTTGCTAGCTATAGTTGCTCAAAGAAGTTGGTTTTTGGACCAACTTGATGTGAAGACAGCCTTTCTTCATGGAGAGCTTGAGGAAACTATATACATGAATCAGCCAGAGGGATTTGTGATACATGGGAGTGAAGATAAGGTTTGTCTACTAAAGAAAAGTCTATACGGTTTGAAGCAAGCAAGTAGACAATGGCATATCAAGTTTGATGAACATATGCAGAGTATGGGATTTATAAATTCCAGATATGATAGTTGTGTCTACTTCAAATCAAAGTCTGAGGGACCTGCTGTGTATTTGCTATTATATGTAGACGACATCTTGCTTGCTGGACCAGATAGACAGGAGCTAGATAGGGTGAAAGCCTTATTGAAAAAGGGATTTGAAATCAAGGATCTGGGGAGTGCTAGCAAGATTTTGGGAATGGATATATTCAGAAATGCAGATAAGAGGGTGTTGTGGTTGTCCCAAGAAGGCTACATTCAGAAAGTACTGCACAAATATCAGATTGACAAGAGTAGAGCAACCTCAGTTCCACTATCACAACAGACTAAGCTGTCCAAATCACAATGTCCCAGAAATCAGCAAGAAGAAAGAGAGATGAGCCAGATACCTTATTCCAACATAGTTGGGAGTGTGATGTATATGATGATATGCACAAGGCCTGATATTTCTCATGCGGTAAGCGTGGTGAGCAGATACATGTCCTGTCCGGGAAGAGAGCACTGGTTGGCTTTGAAAGGGATTCTCAAGTATCTCAAAGGAAGTAGTGATCTGGGAATAATGTTCAAATCAGAGAATGAAGGAGATAAGGATAGCATTATTGGGTTTTGCGATTCAGATTATGCAGCTAACCTTGATAATAGGCGCTCACAATCTGGGTACATATTTACCTTGTTCGGCTCCGCGGTGAGCTGGAAGTCTAATCTCCAATCCGTGGTGGCTCTATCGACGACGGAGGCAGAGTATATAGCTCTTGCTGAGGCAGTAAAGGAAAGCTTCTGGCTTAGGGGTATAGTTGGTGATTTTGGGGTGAAGCAAGAGAATGTTGTGATCAAGTGCGACAGCAATAGCGCGATTTGTCTCTCGAAACATCAGACATATCATGAACGCAGCAAACATATAGACGTGAGGCTGCATTTCATTCGAGATGAGGTTGAGAAGGGTGCGGTGAAGATTGAGAAGGTCAGCACCGAGCACAATGCGGCTGATGCACTTACTAAAGCCCTACCAAGATCCAAGTTCCGACATTGCTTGGATTTGGTTGGGGTGGTCCGAAATTTGTAAGTATGGGAAGGAAGGTGGAACTGGTAGTGATGGATCTTAGATTGCTCAAAGGTGGAGGATTTGTTAGTGTTTGAGCTCATCAAGATCGGATTGAGCTGGTGGAAGAATCAAGTCAGGAAATAGCCGTTGGGAACCAAAACAGGAACTAGCCGTTGGAAACGGTTATAACCGTTGTTCGGCAAAAGGAAGCTTTTCGGCAAAGGAAGCTGTTCGGCAAAAGGAAGCTGTTCGGCAAAAGGAAGCTGTTCGGCAAAGGAAGCTGTTCGGCAAAGGAAGCTGTTCGGCGGTTTTCTTGATCGATACTTCTTAAGGGAGTTGCGATTCATTCCAGAACCAACAACAACAGAAATCAAAAGTGATAGAGAGAGAATTCAAGAGAGGAAGTGTTATCTTTCAGCTGTGCGTTTTTAGCTCTCGAAGCAAGAAGTTTTCGGGCGAGTTGAGGGTTTTCCATCTTGTAAATTCTTGAGAGTTTTGAGTGCTCTTATGTTTGTAATTTCTCGAGTGATCAATAAAGAAACACACCAGATTCTGCCCGTGGATGTAGGCTTACGCCGAACCACGTAATTCGCTTGTGTTCTTCCTTGCATGTTGTCATTTCATTAATTTGCATTTCGATCATCACAACCGTAGGTTCGTTCTTCACATAAAAGGTAATGTGAGTAGTAAGCATAAAGGAAATTGAAATAAATGCAAAGCAATCAGCTTACATCGAGGAGATAGAGGAGTCGATCGTCATCTTCCACTTCCTCGTCGAAAAGCCAAGGAAGGTGAGCAACTGATTGGAATTAATAACAAAAGTTCATTACTACTAATTAAGAATTCAGGCTTATCAATCCATGTATGGTTAAATTGCAAGAATCTATCAAGAGTGCAGAGTTCATAATAATCATTTCCCAACAAAGAAATACTATCATTTGTAATTTCTCACAAAAAAGTGACAATGATATTTAAAACAATGCCATTGCCATTGCCATGCTTTTAGTATTCTATCTCCTTGCACTTGGTTGCACTTTTTCTTAGAAATCATGAAAACTGAGTAGATTATTGTGAAAAACAATCCAGTTAGCTAGTTGCCAAGTAAAGCACATCCACCCAATCTAATCCCACTTAGTAAGGCTACCAATTTTCTATTTTATTCTTGTGATAGAATTATGATATTTTCTACTTCAGTCATATAAAAGTTATTTGTAGATTATTTGTAATTGGTATCGATATAGGAACAATAAAAATGTCGAAATACACATTTTGAGTAGTACTCAGAACATCGACCTATAAACTGTAGCTACTGAGTTTCTACCATATGTTGTACTCACTCGTCTCTTGCTAAGAGAGACATTTCCTTTTCAGCACATTATTTAAGAAAATGAAGTTTTGTTAATACAATGGAGAGTGAATAAAGTAACAGCGAGAATAAAGTAGAAATAAAAAAGATAAGAGCATAAATGCCAAAAAAGGAAATAACTCATAGGACGTCCTAAAAAGGAATAAGAATCACTTAGCAAGAGATAGTGGGAGTACAACTATAAAATATTTTTAACTATAAGCTCTCAAACTAAGATGCAGATATGTAAAACTCTTCTCAACATTATTCCCTCTCTTACTTTACTATTTCTCCACTTTAACTATTTATTATCATTTTTATAAAACGAATGCAGAAAAATGACCGGGACTCTACTCCTAAAGTGAGACAGAGGGAATAGTAATTATTAACATATTTTCTCACTCATACTTTATTCTTTCTACTTTATTCACCTTGTACTCTATTCTCTCTATTTTTTCTCTTCTTTCTTACTTTTTTTTATCTATCTAATTAACATATTAACATTATTTTCTTAAAACTCCGTGTCGAAAAATTCAACCTCAAGTATAAGGAAAGGGAGGGAGTACTAGTTGTAAGTTGTTACAACTGGAGGTGAGTCCACATTTATTCACAATTTCCAAAATTGATACAAACCAAATTACAATACACGATCAATAAAGATAAACTACAGAGTACAAAGAGTACTAAGATTATGTTCCAACAAATGACCTGGTGTAACTGCTTACTAGACGACGATCTCCACGTTGTCGAGGAGCCTGACATTTCCAAACCACGCAGCAATACAAAACACTGCAGGGCACTTGATCTCTTCCAGCACTTCCAAACTTTCTTGGTCTACAATCTGTCTTGGCAAAAAGACCCAAGTAACATTTTCATACTCTCGTAATAATATTTGCACTAAAGTAGAAACAACATATCAATACGTGGAAAGTAGGATGGTCGACTGGTTTAAGTGCGATTGAAAACATGTCTCATTTCAATCAGTCAATAGACCACTACATTTGCTAAGGAGAAAAAGATTACGGAGACTCAAATACCGAAGTAAATGGAACTCGTATGTGCCTAACCTCAGCATAATCAACTTTTCCACCAGCTTCATGTATGGTCTTGATGACTAAATCCTTCAATTCTCTACAAACTACTTGGCCCTTCTGTGCAGCAGTTTTAGCATGGAACAGTGACTCACTAATTGATGTTGCCTGCAGAAAATAAATTTTGGCTTAAAGAAAATTAATGTCACTTGTGGTCTTTGCCCCCCTTTTCAATGTTATAGAAAGACCGTGACATGGCCTTCAAATTTTCTGTCAATTTCCTTCTAATCTACAATTAAGCATTTTGTTGTTCAAGGTGCACCTGAAGATTCAGTTCCATTGACCATGTTTGTGAAGCAGAAACCTAGTCTAATCAACGTTGGCAAAGTTCATATAAGGGTAGGCCACCAATAATTTGCAACTTTGAGGCATGTTCAGATTCTAGCAAGAATCGAAGAAGGGTGAAAGAAAGTGAGCTTATCCTCCTCTTGTTCTTTGGTGAAATCACAACTAGACTAACAATGTCTAATTAACTAATATCTCATAAAAAGAGATAGAACGCCTAACAATAAAGTATACCTTCTTCCTCTGTTCCGGTGAAAGGTGCCCATTACGTGAACTTTTTGCAAGGCCATCAGGGTCACGCAATAGCTCTGCGCCAATAATTTTAATGCCAAAATCAAGATCTCGAACCTGAAACAGAGCATTTTTTGAAGTAATAAGCAGATAATTTATCTCAACAAATTTAGACAAGAGAAGGAAAAAACACAAATTTTGCAAGCATTGGAACCAAATGCATCTAAAAGTTAACATATATAGAATTTAGCTGAATAAGATGAAGCTAATAACGGTGAAATCAAAAGGATTCACAAGTTAAGAATTGTAAATCAAATGCAGAGAAAAAAGAAGTATTCTCACCATCCTTTCTATAATCCTCCATTGCTGATAATCCTTCTTCCCAAATACAGCAACATCAGGTTCAACTATATTGAACAACTTGGTTACAATAGTTGCAACCCCTCTAAAGAAAACAGGTCTACTACTCCCACACAACCCCTTCTCCAATCTTTCAACTCGGACCCATGTCTCGTGACCCTGTCCACTGTTTTCCACACAAGACACCACCTTTCCCTCTTCTAGATCATTTCTCTTTGCATTCACAAAACCATCATGTTTCCCATAATCGTACAAATCTTTTGGGTGGAAAACAACATCAACACCACCAGCTTTGTTCTTCAATTTGTTAATATCGCCAATAAAATCTGAAGGGTAAGTGGAGAGGTCCTCATTGGGGGAGAATTGCCCTGGATTTACATAGATTGAGACAACCGTGAGGTTGGAGTGTTGCTTGCATTCTTGGACGAGAGAAAGATGGCCTTCATGGAGATAACCCATAGTGGGGACAAAGCCAACAATCTTGCCTTGGGCCCTCACGGACCTTGACCATCGTCTCATATCATCTTTGTCTGTTATTATCAATGGCTCTTTATTTTCCATGCCGTCAGCTTTTATTAATCCTAAGAATCAACAGAAGTTTGTATTTGGTGAGCAGTAGCCATAGATGATGATGAATCTAAACATGCTGAGCTGATAAGTACTTTTCTTGTTATTTTAGCACATGAATAAATAAAAGCATGTAAGTGCAAAATATGAAAATGGAGCTGCTGGAATTCTAGTCACATCTACAACTAGTTTCAAGCCCTGATTTCAATTCTGACACCCAAGCCTCCACCAACCGTCGGAATTCACTGCCGTTTGAGGTCATTTGCAAAACACGATTGAAGGTAGCAGGCTAGCAGCCACTTCTTTGGTTCAATTTGTCACCACCACCACCAATTTGAGAGGCAGTGGCCTTCTGGTAAAACATGGAAGGTTTTATCTGATGTTTAGGGTTTAGAATGGTTGTGTTCTAAAACATAGTATTACGTTGGGCTAAAATGTAGGTTGGAGCTGAACTGAAACATACTTTAAAGCTAAACATTGTTAAGGCTCAGAAAATAAAACCTGAGATAATTTTTGGAAAAGAAACTAGAACAGGGGGAAAATGGTTGAGGATATCTTGATTCTTGCGTTTGATTCCTTTATGTAGCTGACTCTAGCCCTGATATATATGCGTTTGAAAACATAGGAAAATACCAACGAATACTAGGTCTTTTGACTATTTTGCCCCTGATATTTTGATTGTATTTCTAAATTATCCTCGAGACCATCCCTAGCCTTTTTTATGCTATTTGCAAATTTCACCAAGTCCTTCTTCCCACTCTATTTACTCTATCCTATTGGTAACTATTAAAATTAGTATACTTGGCCGAGTGGATTTATGGCCGTAATGTCACTCGGCCGAGTGACATCCACTTTTTGATTCCAGAGACTTATACTCGGCCAAATGGATGCCGAAATTCCACTCGGCCAAGTGATATCCACACAAAGACTTCTACTCGGCCGAGTGGATTTATGGCCGAAATGCCACTCGGCCAAGTGACATCCACTTCTTGATTCCAGAGACTTCTACTAGGCCGAGTGTATTTTGGGCTGAAATACTACTCAGCCGAGTGACAGTTATTTCCAGCAGAATTGTTAGTTTTATGCCCACTTTTGGAGCGGTTTTGATCATTCTTCCATGTAATACACCACACTTGATTACCAAAACAATTGAGTAAATCGATTAAGCGGTGTCACATCGGAAAAGGGTATTATGATAGGTAAATTCTTTAGAAAGTAGGTATTTATCTTGACTTACACATATATGTAAATTAGAACTAAAAAATAAAAGAATTTCTTCAAAACATATCTTACTTAGCTAGCATATCTGTACTTTTTTCTTCAACTTTTAGCGCTTTTAAATTGACCACATTACACTATCTTAAAATAATAAACTGCTTTTGTTCGGAGCATCACAGAGTCGAGCCCTATACCACAAGAAACCTCTTGATATCTAGTTTAATTTACAAAAAAGGTATTCCCAAAAACTCCAAGGGATTAGGGAGTTATGACCGTTTTATTACAGATTGTCAGTTTGTGACAGATTCTGGCGACTATTTTGCAGGAATTTATAAAAATAGCAAACGTTCTTGAAATGGGTTGAATTTTTAGAAGGAGCCTTTTAAGACATGATAATATCTAAGGCTCCGTTCGGTACCACGAAATTGGGGCTGTGGAATTGGAGCCTCCAATTCCAATTCCGATGTTCGGTACCACAAATTATCTGAATTTGGAATTGAACTACAATTCCAATTCCTCTCAATTCCACAATTTGAATTCCATATCCAAAGTAGAAATTCGGAATTCTAAATAGATAAAAATGACACTTTCAAACACAACACCACAGTCACACACACAAACACAACACTATAAAGCTACACACAGACACACACAAACACACTGTTACACACACACACACACACAGCAACACGTACCCACACTGTCACACACACACACACAGTTACACACACAAACACACAGTTACACACACATACACACAGTTACACGCACTGTCACACACACACAGACACAGTTACACGCACTGTCACACACACACACACACACATTTACACGCACAGTCACACACACACTCACACAGTAACACGTACACACACAGTTACACACACTGGCACACACACGCACAGTTACACGCACACACACTATCACACACACACAAACACACACCGTCACACACACACACTACACACTCATGTGAGTGTGTTTGCATAATTTCTACAAATTCAATTTCCTATCATTTTTACCGAACAAAGGATTTGGAATTGAATTATAATTCAATTTCATAGAATTCTAATTCCAATTCAATTCCAATTCCGTGTACCGAGGACCCTAAAGAAAATTTTTAATAGGATTCCCAACACTTTGGGGGTTGCCGAATCTGACCAGTACAATAGAGAAAGAACAACACTTAAGTACAAGTTACTTCATATTTGCGCGTCATTGAGTAATTCCCTCAAACACTTTATGCTCAACAGCAAGACAATATATTTGTGTATATTATGGACCAAGCAAGGCTGATTTCCCTCTTTTTTTCCAAACTCACGACACTCTTCCAAAATTTAGATCAAATAATCATCTTCTCCATGGTTCTTACAACCCCGTAACATAAGCTTCAAATTCTTCTTTCTTTTTTGAAGTTCTAACCAAAATCATATTTACACCAATCAATTAGCGTAATTCCAAACTCAATTAAATACATAGAACTAAGTTCTCTGCTAGCTCCCAAGGTTTTAGACCAACCCTGATTCATATCCGAAGTTCTAGTTTTATTTTCAGTTCATCTACAATTAATAGGTTAGATACTAAATTAATGCCCAATCCAAGCAATTAGAACAAATTCACCAATGCAAGAAAAGGGCAAGTACTCGGTCCTATTCATTCATTTCACAAGAGTTGAGATTCATCCATTTTAATTCAGAAATTCAAGGATAGAGGATAGCATAAGTGAGTTAGAATCAGCTGTTACCTTAATTTCATGAGATTGGGGGCGTTGAACTTTAAGCTTTAAATCCCACTTCCTTGTGTGTGTTTCTAATTCAAACCAAAATATTGTAGACGCGATACGATTCTTTCTTTCTCCCATCTTTTTTCCTCTATTTAATTTTTCTCATATTTATACTTTTGTTTGCTCTTTTAAGATTTGGAGCTTTAAATAAGCTCTTTCCCAATTAATCCTCGTTCTTCTCTTTCTTAATAACCTTTCTAACTCTTAATATTTTGTTTTCCAATATACTTATTTCCGAGCAAAATACTTAAATATTATTTAATTTATTCTTTTTGAACTACTCCATTTATCAATTTATTTAATTCTTTTTTTACCAAATTTTGGGCATCATACAAAAAAAAATAGAGGAAGGAGGAGTTTGGAGCCAATTCAAGTTAAAATTCCGTCAACCAGAAAATTTGCCATCGTCCCAGTTTACTAAAGCGTGACAGTGATCACTATATTTTTCTTTATGCTTTCGGTTATGTTTCTAGACAAGATCTTCCATTGTTGCTCCAAACATGTAATTAGACATATGAATAGATGGATTGCCTTGTATTATTATGATATTTTCTTTGTCTTTATCATAACCTCAGTTTTGATCGCTTTTAATTTTCATTTTGACTTCACATTTGATGATGGTTGATATAATCTTTTGTAATGTCTCTTTAACTTAGGAATAAACGGACAACGTGGATGACGAATTATCATACTTAACTTGTTTATACGATAGTTTAATAATGGATTAATTGAAATGAAACGTATAGTAATTGGTTTTAGTTTCTCACGCATCCGTATGAGTTTAAATTAGTGAAAGTTAGCTTTAGGACAAGGGTGTAGGTGTAGCTATCCAAGAGGACCAAGAGTTATAAGTTTGGTTAACATGTTTAGTGTTGGCAAGTTGATGTGTTATCCATGTCTCAACGGGCATTGAATCGTTTGATAATTTGAAGCATTCATCCGACTTGTCTAAGGATTACTAGGAGCAATAATCACCTGATTTTAACCAAAAATTTGGTCAGAATGGATTTATAGCAACCATATACTCCACTATATAGTTATATTTGAAGTTTAACCAAACTGTCACATGATTTTACTCTAACTATATTATTCTTTTTTTATTCATAAAATTTGATTTTTTTTAGATTTTATTTTAGTGTAAATTTAAAATAGGGAGTATTTTTTACTCAAAAACTAAAAATGAAACTAATTTTGCAATATTATTGGAGCTAATTATTTCTTCCATTTTAAGTTTTAATGTAAAATACATATAGTTATATAATTACTCAATTTAATTTGCAACACTGGGTGCATCGCAAAGGCGGATACATAAAACTCGAACACCACATAAATTTATCAGAAAACAAATTGAATTATCCACACCAAACCAAACCAAACCCTAGAAACCTCTCACCAGAATGTCATCCGACGCCGGAATCCTCTCGCGCATCTCCTCCTCCGTCTCGGAGTCTCCTATCGTCTACAAAGGCAAGAAGGCGGCCTCCGACACCGCCTTTGTCGCCTCCAAACTCCTCAAGAGCACCGGAAAAGCCGCTTGGATCGTCGGCACCACCTTCCTCGTTCTCGTCGTCCCCCTCATTATTGAAATGGACCGTGAGGCTCAGTTCAACGAGCTCGAGCTGCAGCAGGCTAGCTTGCTTGGTTCCCCTAAGTAATACTATGCCCTAATTCATCTCTTATTAGCTTTCGAATCAATCGTCCTCAATTTCAATTTCAATTTCTGTGGCGGAAATTCTTAATAATTACAGAGTTATTGAATCGTTTTGTTTGGAAGTTTTCTTTTTTATGTTACTGATCTGCGAACTCCATTGCATCTGTTTTAATTTAGTTCTAGTAATGGTGATTAATCAATCATAATAATTCCCATAATTGTGGGGCTTGAGGAACTCTAATTCGACTAGATGATGCACACGAGTTTTTTCCATATTATAGCTGGTGTTTACTAGTATAAAGTTGTTGGCTAAATTCAAATGTTCTTTGTCTTGTGAGGATCAGTTGAGTTGTGTGTAACTGTCTCACACCAAAAACTCAATTATAATGACAACATATTGTCTAGATTTGGCACCATAGTCATCCTAATATTCCTATCTCCGATCAATGGTTTCGTTGCTTACTTTTTGTTGATAAAGTTGAGGAAAACAATTTTTTCCAGGCACAAAATTACGTTATATTTATAGTACTAACAACCTCTTCTGTTTTCATGTGTCCTCCCTTAAAACATATGGTTGTGGGCAGGTTGAGTGTAGTTCTTAGCCTAGTTTCAAGAGTACTGTATAATGCCTTCTTTTGTCATTTGCAAGCAAATCCTAATATATTTCTTGGGATTTTTAGCTAGTGAGTCTTGAATGCTTGCATAACATATGTAAGATTTTGGAGCGAGCAAAAGGAGTAGATTTTATTTATAGAGACCACATTATGATAAGTTTATTGGAACTAGAATTGTTTGTTTCTCTTCATGGGAAAAGGCTGTTATGCATTTGTAAGATTGTCTTCTGATATTACAGAAATTGCTAGAGTTGGGGTGCCTAGGCACTGAATAGAGGTTCTGCTACATTCCCGTATACCTCCATAACCCATACTAGTGATTTTTTTCGTTTTCATTTTTATGCTATTCTAATACTAAATACTCCCTCCGTCCCATAAAAATATGTGCACTTTCCATTTTCGTCCATCCCACAAAAATATCTGCATTCCATTTTTGGAAAGTTATCCCAATTTATTACTCCTATAATAATGTAGGTCCCACTATCCACTAACACTACTATAGCTATCCTTCTCCTCATTTCTCTTAATTTACTAATTTTGTCTTAATTCCCGTGCCATATAAATTGTCCATATTTTTATGAGATAGAGGGAGCACTACTCTTTTAGAATCTGAATTTATTATGGATAAAGTTAAAAATATCATAATACTGTCACTAGCTTATCTGGAATGAAGTTGGTAGCCTTTCTAAGTAGGATTAGATTGGGGTGGCTGTGCTTTTCTTGGCATCTAGCCAAATGATTGTTTTTCACTATAATCTAGTCTTGAAGATCTCTAAGAAAAAGTGCAACCAAGTGCAAGGAGATAAAATGCTGGAATTGTTTTAAATATAATTCTAACTTCTTGTGATAAATTACAAATGATATTTCTTTGTTTGTAAGCTGAATTAGATGCAAGTGTGGGCGAACTTAGAAGCATTGTTCTTTTTTTAATTGTGTACATCATAAATTATTTGAGTTGATTTTGGAGTTTTATCTTTTCTTGGGATTGTGTCTCTTCAAAGGTGTTGTGAGAACACTAAAAAGTCCTATAAAATCGCCTAGCTGGGCATACGTGGAGATCTGCTTGTAATTTGTAGTGCTCTTGATAGATTGTTGCACCTTAAAACCAAACATGGCATGAGAAGCTTGAATCTTTAACTCTTTACCTTCTGTGCATGTATTAGTTACTATGTTACAAATTTGCTTACGTATGGATGGTGTTATTTCTTACATAATGGTGTTCTGAATCGTGGCAATGAAATTTTTGGATCCTATCCAAAAACTCTATACTGACTTTTGATGCCTTTTTAATTCAATTCTTAACCAGTTAACCATTGATGGATAGTTGCTGCTAATGAAATTATGCCCCACCTTAACCTCAACGTCATCTACAAGTTAGCAACAACAATACAGAACACACAATATGAGCAGCATTGCGATTGGGGTTATGCAAACCAGTTGAAATAGATATTTCCTTACTTCATAAGTACTAGTTATGTTTTTATAATTTTGGTCTATTTTTAAAAGGTATTGACTTTTATATTTGGTAAATTTCTACTATCTAATATCTATAATGAGGTTGGTTTTATTTTCCATTTTCAATTCTTCAATCACTTTTTTTTCTCTCTCATATTTTTCAATGTTTGGGTTAAATTTTGTGTCGTCCTCTATCAAGACAATTGATGGTAGATGGATGGAGTATTATTTTTGTGAAATACGTATTTTGATTTCGCCAAGTAAAATAAATGGCCAGATCCAGTTTTGTTTCGAATGAAAAAATATGTGTACGACATTAAATTTTCTCCATCCACACTAATGTACTTGGAACTATTTCTAGGTAGATTAAAAACATAAAATAGGAGATGTAGCAGCTAAAATATGGCGGTGTTAGGCATAAGCAATTTAGTTTCATTTTAAACCCTTAATTTATACTACTATATGGTTTCATTTTAAACCCTTAATTTATACTACCATATGGTGGTGTTTGGTTTCTTATATAAAATGGTAACAAAATATAATCTATTTTAAGTTGTGAGATTATTTAGTTGGAGGGGAGTTAACTAGGACTAATTATCACATGACTATTCATCTAGGATTAAGTCATGATATTCATTCTCATGAACTAAAGTCTACCACCTCCGTCCTCAAATATTGTCTCACTTTGACCCGGCACGGGTTTTAAGAAATATAAAGGAAAATGAGTTGAAAAAATTAGTGGATTGTGAGTCATACTTTTATATATTAGTTTTATAATAAAATGTGAGTATAAACGAGTTAGTGGAATATGAGGTCCACTACAAAAAATGTTAAAAAGTGAAATGAGCCAAACTTTGAGGGACAGACAGAAATGAAAAAATGGGACAAACTTTTAGGGACGGAGGCAGTATCATATAATATTTCATTCAAATGTCGAATCATACTGCAATATCTATAACTTACTATCTCAAAACATACCAAAATGTCAAATCATACCGCAATATCTATTACTATCTCAAAACATACCAAAACCTAATATTTTTATGACTCTAATTTCAAGTGTTATTTTTTTATTTTTTATTATTTGTAATATAAAAATAAATAACTAAAAATTTATTAAATAAATATTGAATTATAAGTTTTAAAATTACACTAAAAAAGATAAATAAATTTCAATTTTAGAATATGTTGATGCTCAGCCAATTTTCTTCAACAATGTCTCGTTGAAGGAGTCCATGTGATTGTTCTTCCCATAGAGAAGCATGTCGATTAAAAACTTCCCAAAATTAAGGCAACGCACCTTAAAATGTGTTTCAATACGATTTATTGTTTGGTATTATTTGATGTTTTATATATGGATGGGATATCAAATTTAAAAATAAAAAAATGATTTTTAAATAAATAAAAAAATAGGTTGCGGCGTGGTTCCGCGCCTTGCAATGTTGTTGCCTAGGGCCCAACCGCAATAGCACCTATACTCACACCTCCGCCATAATCTAGAATGAGCCCACTACCTCATAAAAGAAAAACTTGTCAAAAGTAGAAGTAAAAGAATTTTGTGGACAAACCATTTGTTTGGGCAGAGGGAGTAACTAAAAATACATTCATTGACGTATATTATACTGCTTGTTAAATATTAGGTGTATACATTTTGCATATAGGTATGACACATGCCTTTTCTCTTTTGCAATTCAATGTTGGCAACTGAAATTCGTTCTCGTTGACTCATTTCAAATTTCAACGCCGTGTATACATAGTGAGAAAGACTCGGCCGAGTTAGCCACAACATAATAAATCGGAGTTAATTTATCGATCTTATGTGGCCCACGAGCCACGAGGAGTCAGATCCACGAGGGTTCATATGAGTTAATAGCCCACGAGGGGTCAAGTCCACAAGGGACCGAGACTAGTCTCAAATAGATACTCCATCTGTCCACCAATAAGAGTCCCATTTCTTGACGGCAAGAGTTTTAAGAAATGTTAAGAAAAGTGAGTGGAAAAAAGTTAGTGGAATAAGAGTTCCACTTGTATATATTAGTTTTAAATGAAATGAAAGTGGAATGAGTTAGTGGAAGGTGAGACTCTATTATCATTTATGGTAAAAGTGAACTGAGACTCTTATTCGCGGACGGACTAAAATGAAAAAACGGGACTCATATTCGTGACCGGAGGGAGTATAAGCCAAGTTGAATTGATCCATTATGTTATGATTCATTACACAATTGGTTATAACTACTTGCAGCATAAGAGCATCCGCAGCGGTGCTCGCTGGGACGGACGGCTTCCGTGCCGTTGGCACGGTGCTGCTCGATGCATCGAGCTCGTCCGTGCCGCTGAGCAGGCGACGTGGCGCTTTTCTATTCGCCAACAGATTATCCGTTGGATTTTTTTAAATCGAAAATAATACCAAAACTATAAAAAATATTTTCAGATTCCCAAAAATATAGCCGTTTTATTACTGTTTTTTTGATTTTTTTGATTTTTTTATAATTTTTAAAAATCCCAAAATCATCTATAAATACACACATTCATCATCCATTTTTCACATCAAATTATCTCTCGTTCATCTTTTTTCATACAATTTATCTACATCTTCCTCTCTCACTCAAACCCCTCTCTAAAAATAGATTTCATCGATATCATGGCTGAAGTGGAACGCGAAGAACAAGAATACTATGAACAATATCGTGCCGCCTATGAAGCATATGTCGCCGCCACCACCCCGACCATTTTATGAATTTAATTATGTAATTTTTAATTTTTACTACCTCCGTCCCCCAAAATTCGTCCCAGTTTGACCGGGCACGAGTTTTAAGAGATATAATGGAAAGTGAGTTGAAAAAGTTAATAGATTGTGGGACCTACTTTTATATATTGGTTTTATAATAAAATGTGAGTAGGAATGAGTTGGTGGAATATGAGACCCACTACAAAAAATGGTAAAAGTGAAATGGGACAAATTTTGGGGGACGGACGAAAAAGGAAAACTGGGACGAATTTTCAGGGACGGAGGTAGTAGGATTTTAATTATGTAATTTTTTATTTTTATGATTTTAATTATGTAAATTTTAATTTTTTAGTAATTTGTAATGGTATCAGACATTTTTAATGCATTTTAATATTGTGGAAATGTTGTAAGTAATTAAAGTATTTAAATTAAATAATAGAATGGTGTAACCCTTAAGCATGTCCTTGCGGAAGAGCATGAATGTGAGTGTTGTGCTCTTGAGGAAGAGCAGGGAGTAAAAAATTAATAAAAATGGGTCCGGGCTCATATCCGTGCTCTTGCCAAAAAGCACTCCACAATCTCCCAACCCATTATTTGACTAGTTTCCATTTTCCTATTTTTTTATATATGAATAGTTTGAATATTATTATATTTTAAGATTTTGTGTAGACCCAGAGATATATCTTATGATAACATTAGATGTATTTAGGGTATGTGGCCTGAATATGTAAAATATTGTTTTTTTAGATGTATTTAGGGTATGCGGCCTGAATATGTAAAATATTGTTTTTGATCAACTTATTAGATGAAGTATATACTATAATGATGAGTTCCTGTTGATGGAAAAAATATTTTACTATATAACGTATATATATATATTTCCATGGAGTCAATATTTTATATGAAAAAATGTCAATGATGTTTCTTTTCAATTTATTAAACCATATTTGCATTCCTTTTTATTCACATTTTGTTTTCAAAATTTTAAGATAAACGAAATTAGTATTTTAGTATATACTTTAGTAGCATTACTCGTTCTCGTTAGGGATGGGGGCATTACATATCATCTATTAAGACTCACATAATAATGAAAAAGGGACAATATACCCTAGTTTTCATATACAACTCCAAATTAATTACATAGATCTAAAATATAGACCAAGCATAACAATTAAAATAAGAAGTACTAGTAGTTACAATACACAGATAACCAAAAGTGTCCTAGTTATTCGACAGATAGAAGGCCGATACATTATTGTTATTAGTTTATTTCTATAAGCCGTGGCATGGAGAGAAATGCGAAAGGACTTAGTTTTGAGCAAGATAGAGGCTTAATCAAGTTGCGGCAAAGTGTGGGTCATGGCTAGGTGCACGACCCACACCACAACCACAATGATGCCCGGATGATCCAATAACACAAGACATGCATTGCACGGCCCTTGCGTCGGCATAGGATTACTCCTAGTTGTAAACCAATGATTTCTTAATTTATTTTATGGAAATATACGTAATTCATTTCTACAGTTTTTTTTACCTGAGTTATTTTGCGCGTATAACTTGGATCATGTATTTCCATCCGTCTAGAGGCTTCCTTGGGCTGAATATGTATGTTTTTATGAAGCTTTCAATCTGAAATCCATTCAAACACAGTGTATACTGGATATGAATGAATGATATAACAACACAAAAAACTTGATTTCCAAAACCAGGAGCATTTTTGAAATTGAATACTATTACTAACCTGAAACTTGTTGAAGGCAATGCGACGCTCAAACTCTTGAATCAACATGTCTTCTTCCCTCTGACGTTGTTTCCCAGCCACCGGAGCTACCAATTCCCCAACCCCAAATCATTACTATTTGCAGAATCAAATATCCTGCATATATACATATATATATATTCAACCAGAAATCGTTAATAATAATCAATGTTTCTCATTGCATTTTAGCAGATTAAGTATTTCAACAAACTAGTTCATCCAGATCGAAATACAGCGATGTTGCACTCGATTTCTAATAAAATGATGCGTACTCTGAGGCGCTATCGAGATATTTCTGGATGCCGTCGGAGAAATTCCCCAACCTAGCCTCCTCCAGTTTCTCAATCTCCTACGCCCACAGGCCGGCGTGGATTTTCTGCTTTGCCCGCCGATCAGAATCCTTCTTCACTGATTTTCCCTTCCGCTGCTCCCTATTATCGTTCATTTTCTCCACGAAAGCCTTGGTCTCGGTCTCAATTTCTTCCGGCGGAGAGGAGGAGATTGCAGTTTGGGGAGAGATTTGCCCGAGAGATCGTCAGGCAGTTTCTGACGCGTCATTCCACTCTTCCTCGCCGGATTTGGTCGAGAGAAGGCGGACGCCCACCGCCACTGCGGTGTTTGGGTTTAGAGCATCCACTATAGGGTGGACGGTGGACACTTCCAATAGTCCCGTCACTTTTTTTTATCCACATCCACTTCTTATTTGTCCTCCGCAACACTTTTTTTTAGCTCCCTTTCACTTTTTTTAATATTTTAATTCAATTATAATTAAAATTATCGTAATATAAATAATTAAAAAACGAGATAATACTAAAATTTTAAAAATAACATTGGGACCAAATATACTCTCCAATCCCAACTAAATTATACCAGTCCAAAATAAAAGGAAAGAAACAAAATAGTATCCTCCCAATTTTGAAAGAAAACACACGTATACACTCCAATACTATTTTAAAACAAAAAACAAATTTCGTACTCCCTTTTCCCAAAAAAAAAACGTGTACTACTTCTTTCTCTCTCTTGCATTTTTTTAGAAAACGCCAATCTCCCATTCTTCCTTCTTCCTTCTTCCTTCTCCAATCTCACCTCTCTCTAAAAATGTCAAAAATAAAAAAATAAAAAACCGGCAGCCGCCGCGCAGGTAGACAAGCGCGCAGTAGACAGGCGCGCCTATCGCCGCGCCGCTCCCCCACCGGCGTTGCCTCGGTGTCTACTCGCCGATCGCCCTTCCGCCCCAAAAAATTTGTCCGCTACGGGGCAGACGCCCTCCCCACTATAGTCATCCGCGGCTTAGCCGCCTTCGGGCCGGCCGGCGCGCCGCCCCTATAGTGGATGCTCTTAGGTTGTGGGTTTTGGCGACGGAGGTTAGCCTGCGCATCATAATAAATTCGAATTCATTTTTTCTTATTCTTTGCCTATAAGTAATTATTTAAACGAATCATGTCGTTTTAATATTATTAAAAAAAATTGTGCATATCAATACAACTAAAAAAATTGAAATTTCCAAATTTAATATTGCAATTTTCAAAATTTATGGACATACCATAATATGATAAAATTTCACAATTTAAATTGCTATTTTCCCACTAAAAATTATAAAGTTGAGATTTGTTCGTGAATATTGCACAATGAAAAAATTGATCATTCATATGTGATATATATCTGAAAATTTTCAACAACTTACACGCTATTTTCTTTATGAATAGATTAAATCATTTAACTCACTTTCAAGTGACAGGAGACGGATCATAAAATAAAATTTCAGTAAATTTTTTTTAGCTATGGACTAGTTTTGATTATATACAAGTTTTATAATTTTTAAAACTAACTTTAAATTAAGGATAAATCAAAATTTAATTAAATTTTACTATCTTCGTCTGTCATTAGAAGTCTCGATTTACTATTTTAGTCCGTCCGTCATTAGGAGTCTCGATTCACTTTTATTATAAATAGT
This sequence comes from Salvia splendens, assembly GCF_004379255.2. Taxonomy (NCBI): domain Eukaryota; kingdom Viridiplantae; phylum Streptophyta; class Magnoliopsida; order Lamiales; family Lamiaceae; genus Salvia; species Salvia splendens. Next base: position 9,715,948 of record NC_056044.1, read on the forward strand.
AAATGCAACTCACTTTCCACTAGTAATATATAAAAATTGGATTCACATTTCACTATATTTCTCATCCACTTTTCTTTATATTTCTAGTCACTTTCCACTTACTCTCTATCTTATTAGAACAAAAATTAAAGAATAAATATTTGATGAATTAAATTGAATAAGAATAAATTATGAACGACAATAAAATAAATAAATAAATAGTAAAAGAATGAATTTAGAGCATCCACAACCGTGCTCTTGCCAGCAGCACGGTTGTGGGCCCGGGCGGTACTATTCATGCCTGCTCTCTGGCAAGAGCACAACACCCACAACTGTGCTCTTCCGCAAGGACGAACACAATTAATTTAAAATTCAATTAAACAATAACATTTCCATAATATTAAAATTCATTTAAAAACCACAATAAATATTACAAATGACAAATAACCACAACTGCTCTCGTGGGCTCCCTCCCGGTCACGATGGATGTAGCGGCGATTTGATCTAGTGCGTTGAGGAGGATGAGTGGGGGTATTCGCCGCGACATATGCTTCGTAAGCGGCACGATGTTGTTCGTAGTATTCTTGTTCTTCGCGCTCCGCTTCCGCCATGAGATGAGTGAAATCCATTTGATGTTTTGAGTGAAGGTTGAATGTGTTGATAGTTTGTATAAGAATTATGAATGAGAGATGAAAGAGAGATGAATTGATGTGATAAATGAGTGATGAATGTGTGTATTTATAAATGATTTTGGGAAAAAAAAATAAAAAAAAATCAAAAAAATTCAGAAAAAACGGGAAAAAACGGCCATATTTTTGGGATTTGGAAAATATTTTTTTTTATTTTTTAGCATTATTTATAATTAAATACCGATTTTTTTTAAAAAAAGTTTGAATGCAACGGCTACGCCGTTGCCCAATCCCGTGCCGCCACGTGTGCGTCCGCTGGCACGGACTTGCTCGATACATCGAGCAGCGCCGTGCCAGCGGCGCGGACGGCGACGGACGCCACCGCTGCGCATGCTCTTAGACCCTATTCGGTTGCCCCGTCAAAGTATCACTTCATATCTTATCTTGGACATTCTGTTGTTCGATTGCCATTATTGCCACATTTCCTTTATCTCGGCCCGTCTCGGTGTTGCATATTTCACCTTAATCTCACGACTGTCCATCTCTCCCCACCCCTGCGACTAAAATTGTCTGGCTTCTCCTACCTTTGCTAACGCCGTCGTGGATGTGGATGGTGTCGACAATTGTTCTTGGACATTCTGTTGTTCTTGGGAATTTTTGTGATGTGGAATCTGTGGATGGTGCCGACGAATTGTTATTGTTAATGGAAGAGCATAGTTTCAATATGCCTAAATTTCAGTTATTGTTCAATTTTTTAAGTTAACGTAAATCATACAAAATGTCTGATTCAGGTTTCAGGTTTATACATTCCGTCTATATTTTCAAACGCCGTAAGTTTTTCTTATTTATGCTCTAATTTATCGGTAGAATGTTAAAAAAGATCAAGGATTTAGAGCACTTGATGATTGTGGAGAAGAATATACTCTTTTCCTTTCTCTGTGTTTTCTACACCATAAATTTTATAGAATACTCCCAATTTCCCAAAAAAATTCAATCACAACTCTTAATTAGATGTTTTGCACAAAATGAAAACCGACTTCCCAAAAAAAATCAAAAGCAAAAGCGAAGGGCTGCATTTTAGAACAAATTAAAGTAAAATCAGAAGCAAATGGCCGATTCGTAAAGAACGCCTATTGGGTTTACAACACTCGTTCACTCTGAAGAAGATCACTCCCTCAGGATAAAAAGCTAATCTGTTTGACTCCAAAAATTCTTAAAATTTTGATTTTTATTTGGAAATTTTGTTGGTTTGATCACTCTTTAAGAGGCCTTCTAATTTATGGACAACCTGAATTGCCTTCATACCAAGAAATTTCATTCATTCAGTGAATGAGGTGAATTTTTTTTACTATTGCAGATGTCGCGACCATGATAGCTGGCTGGTAGTACCGTTCATCGAGTTTGTATCACAGCATGGAATGCCATTTTTTAACTTGACGTTGAATGTGTCTGTCAACATAAAACAATAGAGTAAGTAGTAGGATGGTGAAAGGATATGTGCTAGAATTAAATAATTATAGTTGGACTACAATTATAATAGTCTATAAGCCAATAATCATGGAACCCTAGTGACTCTTTATCTATATAATGGTTATTTATTCTCTATTGTGGGAGAGGAGAAATAGCGTAACATTAGAGAGAAAATACGTAAAGCTTTGTATAGAGAATTCATAGCTTTCTTCTACAGCGCAATTGTACCGGGATAGTTCCTGCATCGGATTGGATTGCACGTGGACCTCGATAGTAGTGGATTCAACTTGCAGGATACAATCGTAGAAGAAAACAACACAACAAGTAAGATTTAGTTCTGTTGTGTATTGCGTGCTCAACTTAACAACAACCGAACAACAACCGTAGTCTTCGGACAACGGCAATTTGCTTTCCGGACAGCCAAGGCAGCGAGCGAAGGGCTGGACAGCAGCAACGCTGCAGTCAAAACAACTCCCTCTCAACGTGCTCCAGCAGGCAGCAGGTCCAGCGGTAGGCAACGAACAGCAGCTGCGTCGTCCTCAGGTGGCGGCGGAGGAGCTGTCCTCGTCGGACAGCAGCTGTGTTGTCGCCGGGCAGCAGCTGCACAGCCACTGGACAGCAGCGGCGATCAGCTCCAGATCTTGGCAGCTGCGACGTCGTCTTCAATCAGTACCACGTCTGACAGCCGTGCTTACCGCCGGCTTGTTGACAGCGGCAGCCTTGACTTCGGTTGGGGCAGTAGCCACGGTGTTCCAGGTAACGGGGGGCAGACGTCTACTGCAGTGGGAGCGAGCCGTCGGCTGTGCAAACGAGGGCAGAAGCGGCGGCAGCAACTTAGGCTGTGGGGTGGCGGCCCAAACCCTAGTTAGGGTTTTGGGCTCATCATCTTGACGAGATGTTTTGTTGCTTTTTGTGGATTAATCATGTACAATTATTATAATATAGATTATTATTTAAATTCATTAATTCGATTACTGAATACTAATAATAATAAATATATTGTTAATATTAATTTGGAATTAATATTAAATATGTGATTATGTTAATTTAGAATTAATACATAAATTTTAAGTCCACATTTAATTAGAGAATAAAATTTGATTTTATTCATTGAGTATTATTTGATATCCTATGTGATAAGCATGCTATTTGATTTATGCTTATTTATTTAACTATAGTAGTTAGAGACCGTTTTATTGTCTGGGTAGGCGGCGCCCAGTATGTGTAGTCCGTGTTATACTATGTCTGGGTAGGCGGCGCCCAGTATGTGTAGTCTGTGTTATACTATGTCTGGGTAGGCGGCGCCCAGTATTTGTAGTCCGTGTTATACTATGTCTGGGTAGGCGGCGCCCAGTAATTGTTTGAAATTTAATATTGGATATTATATTCACATAACTAGTATCACATTTTCCCCCATAAAATATAAGTCTTGTTTTTTAAACAAACACATCGTCCATCATAATTGTTTGATGTTCCTAGCCATTTCGACCACGAGTTTTACGCCAAAGTGTTTACTCTAAATCTACAAGGCCTGGGCTCATTCATAGATGCATGGTTGGCATCGTGTGATGGGGTTGACTTGCTTAAATTGTTTAGTGACGCCAAAACGACCTAAATAGTTTATGGATGCATATTAATTGGATTAATAAACCAAGAATTGCAAAATAGTTGTTGCAATTGGCTTGGAGGCCTATCTTGTGATATTATTGTAGTGATCAGTCAAAGCAGGGGTTGCAATAATATAGACATGGATCTTGGACCACTAAAATTTATATTTGATATAAATTCGTATTTTATGTTTAGGGGACATAATATATGTTAAAATTAGTGGGAGCTAACCAATGCAATAAACCTTTTGTTTGATTAGTGATACAAATGTGATATTTATATGTTTTTCTGATTTGCTTTCATTTTATTTTCTGTTCAGATAAAATGTCAAACTTGACTTACAAATGTTTGATGGAAACAAACAAGTTGACTTGGTCAAATTTCACGGATTGGCTCCGTTGTTTGCGCTTGGTGCTAAGGGATGACAAGGTTGAGTATGTCCTGGACAAACCAATCGGTGTCATCCCCAATAAGGAATCTCTTGAGTTTGCTACGTTTGACGTTGAAGCTCATCAGAAACAAATTGATAATGCATCTGATGCTCAGTGTGTCATGTTGTCATCTATGAGTTTGGAACTGCAAAGACAACATGAACACATGCTTCCATACGATATGCTTAAGCACTTGGAGAGTTTGTATGCTTCACAAGCTCAAACTATGGAGTATGAGATACTTCGCGATCTCTTCAAGTGCAAACTTCATGATGGAGGCAAGGTTTCTGAGCATGTGCTGAAAATGATTGGTTTGATTGAGAGGTTAGCGTCGATTGGAACGGTGCTCCCCGCAAATGTCTCAACAAATCTAACTCTGTAGTCTCTTCCTAGTAATTTTGAGAATTTCATTGTGAATTTCAACATGAACAACACGAAGGTTGGGCTGCCAGAGCTGTACAATAGGCTTAAGACTTATGAGTCTTCCACTGCTAAGGTAAAATCTGTGCTCATGGTGAGATCTTCTGCGAAGTCTTCGAAATGGAAGAATAAGCAACAACAGAAGAAGAAAGCATCTAAGGATGCTGTTCTAAAGCCTAAGAGTGGAGGGGCCAAGAAGAAGTCAAAATTATCAAATGATGAGTGTCTTTTTTGTCATGAGAAAGGACACTGGAAGAGAGACTGCCCAAAATTCAAGGCACAAGGTGCAGAAAGTGGGAGCTCAGGTATTTTTGTCATTGAGATAAATATGTCTATGAATAATTCACAATCTTGGGTTTAGATATAGCTTGTGCCTGACACATTTGTAATAATGTGCAGGGTCTAAGTGACTGCAGGAAAGTGAGACCTGAGGAAGTTGATTTGCGTGTTAGAAATGGAGCAAGAGTTGATGCCGAACGCGTGGGAACTTATAGATTAGATCTTCCATCCGGACATAGACTAGATTTACATAATTGTTATTTTGTTCCAGTTATTTTGAAGAATATTATTTCCATTCTGATGTTAGACATTGATGGTTTTACCTTCCATTTTGCAAACAGCAGATGCTCGTTTTCTTTTAATGGATTGTTTTATGGAAATGCCACTCTTGAAAATGGATTATATATGCTTGAATACAAACGAAATATTCTCAATGTGCAAAACAAAAGACCTAAGCTAAGTAATACGAATAATGCAACTTATCTTTGGCATTGCAGACTTGGTCATATTAATGAGAAAAGAATAGCAAGATTGAGAAAGTTAGACTATCTCACTTCATTTGATTTAGAATCCTATGGAGCTTGTGAATTCTGTCTCAAAGGAAAAATGACAAGTAAATCATTTTCTGGGAAAGGGGTGCGTGCTAAGGATTTACTAGAGTTGATTCACACAGATGTGTGTGGACCGTTTCCAACTCAAGTAAGAGGTGGTTATTCGTACTTCATAACTTTTACTGATGATTTATCAAGGTATGGATATGTGTATCTTATGAAACATAAATCTGAGGCCTTCGAGAAATTCAAAGAGTTTAAGTGTGAAGTTGAGAAACAACTTGGGAAAAGTATCAAGACTCTTCGATTAGATCGAGGGGGGGAATACTCTAGCCGAGAATTTCTTGATTACTTAAAGTCACATGGAATCCAGTCAAACTGGACACCTCCTGGTACATCTCAAATGAACAGAGTATCTGAAAGGAGAAATCGAACATTATTAGATATGGTTTGATCCATGATGAGCTTCGCCAGTCTCCCTTTATTCTTATGTGGTCATGCCTTACTAACGACTACTAACATTCTAAATAGGGTTTCTTCTAAATCAGTCGAGAAAACACCATATGAGTTATGGTGTGGCAAGAAAGCAAGTCTTAACCATATCCGGACCTGGGGTTGTCCAGCTTTTGTTAAGAAAATGATGACTGATAAATTGGAAACTAAAAGTGAGAAATGTTATTTTGTGGGATATCCTAAAGAAACTAAAGGGTACGATTTCTACTGTCCTGAAAATCACAAGGTGATAACATCAAGGAATGTGACGTTCCTTGAAGACAGTTATGTCTGCAAGGAACAAGGTCAAAATACAGTAGATCTTGAAGAAATTCAAGAACCACAAATTAACAATGAGGATGAGGTATTATCCACTGGATTGGACAATAACTCAGTAGGAGTTTTTAATGATCTATTGGGAGAGGAAATTACTCTTAGAGAAGACCTTAGAGAGACTCTCGAAGGACCACCTCAAGACAATGAGATGCATCAAAGACAAGATGATGCAATAGTTGCATCACCTCCACCTCAAGAAAATCATAGTGATATTCCTGAATCTTCTCACATATGGAATGAACAGCCTGAACTAGAGCAAAACCAACTCGATAGGCCTAGAAGGATTCGTTGTGCACCTGAGAGACTGAATCTAATGGTTGAGAACAAGATGATGAAGTTGATTTAGATGATGATGAGCCTAAGACCTATACCGAGGTGGTGTCGAACACCGATCGAGAGAAGTGGCTTGAAGCCTTGATATCTGAAATGGACTCGATGTACTTCAACTTAGTCTGGGAACTAGTTGACTTGCCAGATGGGGTTTACCCCATAGGTTGCAAATGGATCTTCAAATTGAAGAGAGATGCAGATGGCAAAGTACAAACCTACAAGGCTAGGTTAGTGGCAAAGGGTTATAGTTAGCGCGACGGCATTGACTATGATGAAACCTTTTCGCCAGTTGCTAAGATCAAGTCCATTAGGATATTACTTGCAATTGCCGCATACTACAATTTTGACATTTGGTAAATGGATGTCAAAACCGCATTTCTCAATGGAGAATTAGAAGGTGATGTCTATATGATACAACTTGAAGGTTTTGTATCGAAATAAAGGTTGAATGCAGTGTGCAAGCTAAAGAAGTCCATCTATGGACTTAAGCAAGCTTCGAGGAGTTGGAATATTTATTTTGACAGAACAATCAAATCGTTTGGTTTTGTGAGAAGCAAAGAGGACCCATGTGTTTATAGTAAACGCGAGAATGGAAACGTTGTCTTCCTCATCATATATGTTGATGACATCTTGATTATGGGAAACGATCATTCCATGATGCAATCCGTGAAAGAGTGGTTGTCTAGTTCTTTTATGATGAATGATCTAGGTGATGCTTCCTATATCCTTGGAATTAAGATCTATCGAGATAGACCAAATAGGATATTAGGATTATCACGATCCACTTACATAGACAAGTTGCTAAGGCGCTTCTCAATGGAGAATTCTAAGAAAGGTTTTCTTCCTATGGGACATGACATTGTATTGTCAAAGAAGGATTGTCCTTCTAATGACAAAGAAAGAGAAAACATGAAAAGGATCCCGTATGCTTCGGATATAGGATCTATTATGTATGCCATGATTTCTACTAGGCCAGATGTGGCCTATGCGCTTAGCATGACAGACAGATTTCAGCAAAATCCCGGTGAGGAACATTGGAAAATTGTTAAGACTATTCTTAAGTATCTTAGAAGGACTAAAGAATATTTCTTAGTCTATGGTGGACAACTAGAGTTATCAGGTACTGGGTACACTGATGCTGGTTTCCGAACAGACCATGACAACTATAAGTCTCGGTCTGGATATGTTTTTATCCTCAATGGTGGAGCAGTGAGTTGGAATAGTTCCAAACAAGGTATAACTGCCGATTCCACCACCGAAGCCGAGTATATCGTTGCATCTGAAGTTGCCAAAGAAGCTGTTGTTTTGTTAGAGTTCGTTAAAGAACTGGGTGACAACACCGGTGCTGTTGCGCAAGCAAAAGAACCCAGAGCTACGAACAGGAACAAGCATGTTCCCAGAAGATATCTGATTAGAGAAATAATTGAAAGAGGCGACATAAAATTAGAAAGAGTACCCACTGATGATAATTTGGCTGATCCTTTCACCAAACCGTTATGTATAGCAAAACACAACAAGCACTTTGAGAGCTTAGGTGTTAAGCATGTTGGTAGATGGCTTTGAATCAGCGGCAGTTACAATTTTATATGTCATAGAAACATTGTGTTGAGACAATATTACTTGATCACATTATATGAAAATTTTATTTCCTATGGGTTTTGTGCAGTTATTTGAATAATTGTTTAAAATGTTTGTATTTATTGTAAATATTTGTTCCCTTGAATTATGACTGTCGTTAATGGTGTGAGACATTAATGATATAGTATAATTCTAAAATAGCCCTAACCAATGATCATCAAGAATGAGATATTGATGATATGTTATAGGTTAGCATGGGGTTTGCATCACATTCTTCGAGAATGTAGTTGTTCTTACAACTATGAGATATTAGATACTCATGATGGACACATGATATACTTTGAAGAGTATTGGTATACCCTACTATTAAACTGTTTTGTTAAGTGTCTACAGTTTATTAGTACATGAAGTATATAATAGTCCTTGGATTTGAGATCATTACACATTTTGTTTGTTGAGTGGTGTGCTTTGATCTTGTCCAACGCTTTGCCTCCTAAAGGAAGATTGAGACACAGACCTGTGTTGGGTATATCATAAGATAAATGGAAATGGTAGTTGAGCCAAGAATGAGATTCATTCCTCGACTAGAAATTCAAGAGAACACTCAAATTCACTGTATTACTTGACCATTAAGTCATTGGCCAATGCAAAGATATATTCAATTAAAGTAATTAAATATGATCGAATGGGTCATTTAATAAAGATGAAATAAATTGATTGAGCTATTGGATGATACATGACAAATCTTAGGCTCAATCGGGTGGTTCGGGAATGAAAGGATATTACTATAAACTTTGTGTAAAGGCTTGTTTACCGAATTCACGTAAACGTCCTTCATATATCGAGCTACGCTGCCAACGCAGTCTAGGAGTTTTGTGCGGACTTCGATTAGATTGTCGTCGATAATGAGGGCTTAAAGGGTCGCACTATATGTGTATTTTGATCCGCTCAAGGGTACAAAGTTGGAACTGCGTATTATATCTAATGCTAGTACAAGTGGGAGATTGAAAGGACATGTGCTAGAATTACAATTATAATAGTCCATAAGCCCAACAATCATGGAACCCTAGTGACTCTTCTTCTATATAATGGTTATTTATTCTCCATTGTGGGAGAGGATAAATAGCGTAAAATTAGAGAGAAAATACGTAAAGCTTTGTAGAGAGAATTCCTAGCTTTCTTCTACGGAGCAATTGTGCTTGGATAGTTCCTGCATCGGATTGGATTGCACGTGGACCTCGATAGTAGTGGATTTAACTTGCAGGATACAATCGTAGAAGAAAACAACACAACAAGTAAGATTTAGTTCCGTTGTATATTACGTGCTCAACTTACAATATAATTATGAATCTAGATCTCTTATTCTTGTCTGCAATTTCCGTTGCGCTCATTAGATGAATAGAAGAATTCCTAACAGATGGTATTTAGAGGCAGAGTAGGTATAGAATAAGTGTATGGCTGTTGAGTATGTAAGGAATAAGAGCATCCTTAACCCTGGCCCGGATTCAGGCCCCAAGTCCCCTCCACGTCATCATTCCCCTAAATTTGAGTCCCAGTTGCGCCACAACTGCTCTAACCCTGCAGGCCCCAACCCGGGCCACAACTAATAAATTGCACTATTAACAACTTCAAGTCATTTTACTCGTAAATGCAATACGTTGAACAATTCAAACCGGGAAAGTACGTTGTTCAGTATAAATTAAAATTACAAATCCTAGACAAAGCAAATTAAAAATTCTAGAAAATAAAGTACAAGTCATACATTTTTTTAAAAAGGATAAAACTACTACTTCTTCATTTGTGCGCGAAGGTAGGCGATCATCTCATGGTGCAATTCGAGATCGAACTCCGACATTGTCGAGGTATCCCTCGATGTCAACTCCGTCAGCTGGCTCATCCGCCAGGTAATACTCATCTCCGACATAGAGTCGGAGATCTTATCCCAAGACTGATTGGGCGGCGGTGTCGGCATAGGGGAGTAGCTCGCAGTTGCCTTTCCCTTCGCTTTCCTTTTTTCCGTCTTTGTTCCCATCGGACGGCTTTGAGTGCTAGGGGATGAGAGGAAGACGTCGTCGTCTGTCACGTTGAGGTCGATCGCCGGACCTCCTTCGCTCGAAGAGTAGTTTCCGGCGGTGGAAACTTTGGTTCTCTTCGGCGCCCCACTTGCCGTCGGTTCTGCCCCACCTGTGTACTTCGGGCTCTTCTCGACAATCTTCCAAACGTCGAAGTACTTGAAGTGCTTCGACCCGTCAGTGAAGAACTCCGCCCTGGCCTTCTCCACGAGGTCCAGCTCGATGTGCCTGCTTGGCCACATCCGGATTACGTTGGTCCACTTGCCATTCCACTTGTTCATCTCCTTCTGGACCCGACTCCAATGCTTGCGTAGCTTCACGTAGCTACGCTCGAACGACCCTCTAGGACGACCAACGTTGTACTTCTCCGCAATCCGCTCCCAGAACACTTTGCCGCTCTGTTGGTTGCCGATGATAGGATCCTCAGAGACGTCGATGAAATTCTTGGCCAGCCACAATGTCTCCTGCGTACTATACTTCTTCGGCCCCTCATCATCCGCAACCTTGCCCTTACCCCTCCCTACAGCGGGCTCCATATCACTGATTTCGTACTCATCAGTGCTAACTGGTGATGTTATTTCCATGTTGATAGGCAACCCCGGACTAGGCGTTGTATTAGGGACAAGCGACGGCGGCACGTACCAGTTGTTGGCGTTGACAAAATCGTCCATCTGTCGTTGATCGCTGTTAAACCAATCCATAGAAGCCGAAAATATTGTAATACAAGAGGATTGAAATTGAGAAAGTGTGGAAAAATGGTGCACAAATGGAGTATATATAGGCAATAAAACGAAAAAAAAATGTTGGGGACTTGCGGCCCGGCCCGGAAGACATCCAACGCCAGGCTGGGACTCATCTCGTGCGGCACGGGCACGGTTTAACACCTGCAGGCCGGACCCCAGGCGCGTCCCAGGCCGTGACTGAGTCCCCGGGATCGGCCTGGGCCGCAAATTCATCACCTCCATCGCGCAGGGCCGCGGGCCGGGACCGATGTGCGGTCTGGCCCGCGGCGTTAAGGATGCTCTAAGACCAATCTTTTAAAACCGAACCGGTGAACGAACCGGAGAAGCTACTGGTTCACGGTTTAACCGATCCAACCGGTTTAATCACTGGTCGAATAGTTATACTATTTTAAATACATATAATTAAATATAAAATATAGAAAATATATTAAATTTACATATAATAAATTGTATATCAAAAAACATTAACCTTATATATAATTAGTTGTAAGTAAAAATATTAAAATTTCATAAATATTTTGTAGATAAATAAAATTAAATATATAAATGATTAGTTACACAATATTAAAAACTATTAAACTCTATGTATAATTATAAACTTCTATATTGTAAAATATTAGTGATTGTAAAAGCATAATTAAAATATAGGAAATATAAAAATAAAATGAATTATTAGTTCATAATATTTCAAAATAACCATTTGGTGGAGTGGTAAAGGAGTTGGTATTTAAAGATGAGGTCATGTGTTTAAGCCTTAGCAACAACTGTCATATGCTATTTTTTCTTTTAATATTAGGTTTTTATGATACACGGAGAAAAAATTAACGGTGTTAATAAGAATTTCTTTTAATATTAGGTTTTTATGATACACGTAGTAAAAATTAGCGGTGTTAATAAGAATGAAACGGAATGTATAAACTTGAAACCCAAATGAAACATTTTGTATTAACTTCAAACAATTTGTATTAAATTGAAACATTGATGAAACATTTTGTATATATGGTGCAATTTCCCTCAATTTTCAATATTATAAAATGAAGATAAACTTCTTAAGAACAGGTATAGTGGTTATCAATTTTACATGTAATTAATCTCGATGAAGGTTAATCGAAATGGTGAAAACACAAAAATAAAATTAATTGATAGAGTGGTGTAATATTTTGGTTGCACGTACATAATTAAGATTAATGGATTTAAATATTTTTAATTTTTGTGAGATAAATATAATTAACCTTATCAATCCATCATCTTATATTGTATATAAAAAAGTAACTAAAATTATCTTCGACATAATCTTGTAAACCAAACACAACATAAATTACAATAAGTATTAATTAATCCTAGACAAGACCCATCTTACTCCATCCTATTATTGTATCTCACTACTATTTATACTATCTATTGAACCGAACACCAACTTAGAAGATCTAATAAAATAATTCTAGAAAATATTCCCTCCGTCCCAAGTTACTTGAGTCGTATTTCATTTTGGATTGTCCTAAGTTATTTGAGTCATTTTTATTTTTGGCTAAAAACAAAACATCTAATCACACGTACTTTATTATTTCTTTTACTTTACCATCTCTCCGTCCTCTTAGAGCATCTTCAAGGGAAAGGGTAAACGGAAAGATAAAGAGAAATAATTACCATATTGACCCTTTCTTTATGAAATTTCATGCTCCAATGGAAAGAGTATTTGATGAGTTATTATACCTTCTTTTATTTTGAGAATGTATCTTTACCTATTCTTGATAGAAAAAGTAAAAAGCTTGTTATTTTTATTTGTCTTTTTAATTTACCTTCTTTCCTTGGAGTACTTTACTTTTTAAGAAGGTATAATAACCTTTTTGAGAAGGTAAATGAGAAATATATCTTCTCAATATATCTTTTTTCCTTGGAGATGCTCTTACTTTATTCTCTCTTCTACTTTATTTAACTCACTAAACACAATTTTCTTAACTCCCGTGCTGAAAAGAAACGCCTCCAGTAACGTGGGACGGTAGGTGTAAGAATGAAATAAAGTACTTATTGAATTTGACTCCACTAAATAAAATGACGTAACAGTGATGCCAAAATGTGCAAAAAGATCCCCATTATTAGGGGGGCATTAATGTGGGAGTTGGGTAATTTGAGGGCAACGGGTAGAGTAAGAGCATCCGCCACGCGTTTCGTTGCCATCTCTATCTCGTCTCGACGAGACAAGATGGCATTGAGACGGCGTTGCAGCCCCGCGTCTCGTCCTGGTCTCGGCGAGCGTCTCGCCCCACGTGGCGCGTGCTGGCTGATAAAGGTTCCTTGTGAGGGAAACCTTCCATGTGCCCAAGAAATACCCAAAGCGGTGTTTGATTTCAATTTTTTTGTGTTTTCAAAGATAAAGTAAAGATAAGTTGAGCTAGCCACAAAAACTAAACTCAAAATGGTTTTGGATGGAGAGAAAGAAGGTGAGAAGAAAGTGTAAAGAAGGAGGAATCCTCTTTGAGGACCTATGACCTCCCACAAAGAGATGTGGGCAACCCTAGGCTACTTTCACCCAAAGCAAACACTCCATTGGCTCCACATTCATGACTACACAACCATAAATGCATACCTATACTTGATTTAGCCAAATGAACATAAAACAAGCAACCTACAATGTAGGAATTTGGATAGAAATCTCACATGGGAGATGCTCTCAAAGGAGTCTTCATAATAACATTCATCAAAGTCTGCCCTTAAAGTCTTACAAAAAGGATATTTATAGTTAGGGTTGGAAACCCAAGAAAAGGGCTAAAAACACAAGGAAAATCGGATGTAAAAGTTGAATCGCCCGGCCGGGCGTTTTGGGAAAGTGAAATCGCCCGGTCGGGCGAACTTTCTGGATTCGGCGCTGCTTCTTCAAACGCCCGGTCGGGCGTTCTGGGATGGTGAAATCGCCCGGTCGGGCAAACTTTCTGGACTGTGGACGATGCTCAGCGCACAAACGCCCGGTCGGGCGTTCTGGGATGGTGAAATCGCCCGGTCGGGCGAACTTTCTGGACTGTGGACGATGCTCAGCGCACAAACGCCCGGTCGGGCGTTTTGGAGGTGTGGATTCGCCCGACCGGGCATTCCATCTGCCTCCTCCATTCCCCTCCTAATGAAGTTTGAAACGCCTTCCCGAAGCCTTTGTCTCATTGATCTCGTGACGGGCCTTCCGGGCAGCTTAAGGGGAGTCGTGGTCGGGTCAGCCCGGGCCTTGGACTTCCCGTTTATATCATCCTCTCCCTCTTGAGAAGGATTTGTCCTCAAATCTGGGTCGTCCCCTACAAAATCAAACGGGCTCAAGTCAGCCACATTAAAAGTACAACTCACGTTATACTCACCGGGAAGATCAATGATGTAGGCATTGTCGTTCACACGCTCTAGGACCATAAATGGGCCATCCCCTCGCGGGGCAAGCTTGGATTTTGCTTTGTCGGGAAAACGTATTTTCCGAAAGTGTACCCAAACCCAATCTCCGGGGTTGAACAACATTTTCTTTCGCCCTTTGTTCACCCTTTGAGCTACTTGTTCCCCCATCTTGCGGATTCGTTCTTGCACTCGAGTGTGCAAGTCTTGTACAAACTTGGCCTTCTTCATCCCACCTACATCAACCATATAAGACAAAGGCAAATCGGCCGTGGACAAGTCCAACGGGGTGAGTGGATTGAAACCATAGACAACCTTAAAAGGAGATTGTTGGGTGGTGGAATGTATGGTCCTATTATAAGCAAATTCGGCTATAGGCAAACATTCTTCCCAAGAAGTTTTATTTTCAAAAACCAAGGCACGGAGAAGAGTTCCCAATGAGCGGTTTACGACTTCCGTTTGACCATCCGTTTGGGGATGTGCGGTGGTAGAGAAAAGAAGTTTGGTGCCCATCCTACCCCAAAGCGTTTTCCAAAAGAAACTCAAAAATTTGACGTCTCTATCACTTACAATAGTTCTCGGGACCCCATGGATTCTTACAACCTCCTTGAAAAATAAACTAGCAATGAATTTGGCATCACTTGTCTTCCGACATGGAATGAAGTGAGCCATTTTGGAAAACCTATCCACCACCACAAAGATGCTATCATTTTTCCGAGGAGACATTGGGAGACCTAGAACAAAGTCCATGGACAAGTCTACCCAAGGATGTGTAGGAGTAGGCAAAGGGGTGTAAAGACCATAATTGTTAGATTTAGACTTGGCTTGCCTACACTCTAAGCAACTACTACAAAACTTTTCAACATGCTTCTTCATGCAAGGCCAAAAGAAATGCTCACTTAGTATGTCAAAAGTTTTAAGCAACCCAAAATGACCCATTAGGCCCCCTAGGTGAGCCTCCTTAATCAACAAGTTTCTCAAAGAGCATGAAGGTATGCACAACCTATTCTCTCTAAAAAGATAGCCATCCAACTTATAGTATTTATCAAAAGCACCTTTTTCACAAGCTCCGTAAATAGAAGAAAAGTCATGATCATGCTCATAAAGGTCTTTAATAAACTCAAATCCAACATATTTGGAGGCACACATAGTAAGCACACGCTTTCTCAAACACACGGTATCACTCACAAGTAAAGTGCCATCATGCAAGGTCTCAAAAGGCTTCCTAGAAAGAGCATCGGCAACCACATTGTCCTTTCCCTTCTTGTACCTAATGACATAGGGAAAAGTCTCTAGGAAAACACTCCATTTAGCATGCCTTTTATCAAGTTTATGTTGACCTCCTAAGAACTTAATAGACTCATGATCCGTGTGTATCACAAACTCCTTGTGCATCAAGTAGTGTTGCCAATTCTCAAGGCAACGGACTATAGCATACAACTCCTTGTCGTATGTGGGGTAGTTCAATTGGGCTTGATTTAGTTTTTCCGAGAAGTAAGCTATGGGCTTACCCTCTTGCATGAGAACTCCCCCGATCCCCACACCACTTGCATCACACTCAAGTTCAAAAGTTTTATCAAAATTGGGGAGTGCTAGTAAGGGAGCATGCGTGCGGTCATTTTTCAAAGTACTAAACGCTCTCTCTTGCTCCTCCCCCCACTTAAACTCAACATTTTTTTTGACAAGGTGGTTCAAGGGTGAAGCTTTTGTGGAAAAATCCCTAACAAACCTCCTATAGAAGCTAGCAAGGCCATGAAAGGACCTAACCTCACTCACATTCCTAGGTGTTGGCCATTCCCTAATGGCTTTCACCTTTTCCTCATCTACCCGCACTCCTTCCTTTCCCACAACAAAACCAAGAAACACAACTTCCTCAACACAAAAAGTGCATTTAGGCAACTTGGCATATAAAGTATGCATTCTCAACACTTCAAGCACATTCCTAAGATGACTAGCATGCTCTTCAACACTACGACTATAAATCAAGATATCATCAAAATATACCACCACAAATTTCCCAATAAAAGGACGAAGTACATGATTCATCAAACGCATGAATGTAGAAGGGGCATTAGTCAAACCAAAAGGCATCACAAGCCATTCATATAAGCCAAATTTGGTTTTGAAAGCGGTTTTCCATTCATCTCCCTCTTTCATGCGAATTTGGTGATATCCACTAGCCAAATCAATTTTAGAAAAACATATAGAGCCACAAAGATCCTCTAACATGTCGTCTAACCTAGGTATAGGGTGTCTATATTTGATGGTGATTTTGTTAATTGCCCTACAATCTACACACATCCTCCAACTTCCGTCCTTCTTAGGTACAAGAATGACGGGTACGGCACAAGGAGATAGAGATTCACGAATTAGACCTTTGGCAAGGAGTTCCTCGACTTGCCTTTGTAGCTCTTGTGTCTCCTTGGGGTTCGCCTTGTATGCGGCCCGGTTTGGGAGTGATGATCCCGGCAAAAGGTCAATTTGATGCTCGATCCCCCTCATGGGAGGGAGTTCACTCGGGAGTTCTTCCGGGAATACATCTTCAAATTCCTGCAACACACTTTGGACAATCAAAGGATACGGGTCAAGGTTAGTAGCTAAGCACAAATCCTTACGGACCACGAGGAGAACGGAGGGGTGATTGTTTAGTGCCCACCCAAGGTCGGTTTTACTAGCTATCAAACATTCCTTTCCCCCTCTTGTTTGTGGGTGCTCTCCTTTGGGCGCTTTTATTTTTCTCTCACCACCCCCACTCTCACTTGGCTTTTTTAGCTCACATTCTTCTACTAGCCTTTTTTCCCTATCTCTCTCTCTTTCCTTTTGTAGATGTTGGCTAGCCTCAAACACGGCACTAGGTAGCAATGGCTTCAAACGAACCTTCAACCCGTTGAGCATGTAGAAATACTCATTCGTGAAGCCATTTTTGTAGGCCCTTCTATCAAACTCCCATGGCCTCCCTAGCAAAACATGACATGCCGTCATAGGAATGATATCACATAGGATGTCTTCCTCAACTTCTCCAATCTTCAATGGAACTTTGCATTGAGCCTTCACCCTCAACTCTCCGGAGTCCCCTAACCATTGCAATTTGTAGGGGTTTGGGTGTTTAAGTACCTTCAATCCCAACTTGGCCACCAACCGGTCACACACCACATTTGTACAACTCCCTCCATCTATGATGACCAAGCACGTCTTGGACTTCACCTTACACTTCATATGAAAGATGTTGCACCTTTGCTCCTTATGCTCCTCAAGGTTGGGTTGTACATTGAGCATTCGGAGTACAACCATAGCCCTTAAGGGTGTATCTTCTTCTTCGCCACTAGAAAAAGCTATGTCGGTGTCCGGGCTCACTTCTTTAGTGCCCACACCCTCCCCATCTTCTTCATCTTCCTCACTATACACGCTACCATCTTGCCCGATAACCATTACCCGTTGGTTTGGGCACTCGCGTGCATAATGGCCATACCCCTTGCACTTGAAACATTGAACCTTCTTGTCTTCCATAGGGGCTATAGCTTTAATAGGTTGAGTACCCGGTAGAGCCTTCGCGATCGGCCTCCCTTGGGTGTTTGGATTGGCCATGTTTTCCACCTTCTTGCCGGGAGCGCTCCACTTGCTAGTCCCCGTCCCTCCGGTTTGGCTAGACGCCCATTTAGCCCGGCTAGAAACCAACTCCTTACTTTGCCTCTCAAAAGTGTCGGCGAACCCAATCACCTCGTCCAAGGAAATTCCCCTCAATGCCTCCACTTGCACCTTGTGCTTCAAGTTGATGTTAAGGCCATGGATAAATCGATCTTGAGTCGCCTCTTCTCGCTCCTCCACCCCTACCTTGCTCATCAATGATAGGAGTTCATAGTAGTACTCCATTACGCTCTTCGTCCCTTGCTTCAAATCTTGAAACTCCCCTCGAAGTCGGAGGAAATAGGACTTTGGTACAAAGGTAGTCCTCATGAGCTCACACAACTCCGCCCACGAACCCACTTCCCCTCCCCTAACCATCCTTCTCCTCCTCATCGTATCATTCCACCATGTATCCGCATTGCCACGAAACTCGGCTATTGCCACCTTCACCTTATCACCTTCCAAAAAGTTATGGAGTGAGAAAATTTTGCTCATTTGTGACTCCCATTCCAAGTAGGCCTCGGGATCAAACTTGCCGTGGAACTCGGGAAATGTGTGCTTGATAGACTTGGTGGGATCATCATACCGCGGCTCCATCTCCTCCTCATAGTTTCTATATCTTCCATGCCTACCATTCCACCCATGGTGCCCCATGTTTCCATTTCCTCTTCCGCCCATCATGTTCCCGAACCTACCATTCCTATTCCCATTCCGTCCTCCTCCTTGTCCCCCGCGCCCCCCATGATCGTACCAACCATATGGCTCTTCCTCTCCATTACTCCCCTCGGAGGCATCATGATGTGTGTGATTGCTCCTAGGGGTGTTTGACCTTGATAGTCGCACGGCCTTCAAAGCGTTGAGCTCGTCGTGGAGAAAAGTTTGGTTTTCATGGATGGATGCTTGGTTCACCTTGAGTTCCTTCAAATCCCCGAACATAGCATCTTGAGTGACATGCATTGTGGTTTGGCCTTCTTTTAGATCCCTCAAATCCGTCATAATTTTTTCCATCAAGTTTTTCAACTCATCCCCCGCCACACTAAGACTCGTGCTCGCACCCGGTTGCGGATCCCCCATCGTGGTGGATCTAGTACGAGGTGGCATTCACAATGGTACCTACAATAAGAAATAAAAAAAAAAAAACTAGGATCTAGTCCTAAGGGTTAGTAAAATCCACACTCACACACACAAGAAGGGGAGATTTTAGTAAGAACTCACTTCCCAATTGGTAATCCCACCCCCAATTCACTCACCAATGTCACTCGGAAAAAGGCTTAGAATATAGTGAGGGCTAGGTTCACTCACTCTCAATATCCAACTTCCAAAATGCAAGCGCTAAGACAAATCAATCAAGGTATACACATAGGCAATATAACCAAGCAAGTAAGGCCAATCAAGCATGTGAAAGTAAGGTTCAATGCCTAAGGAAGCTAACAAACAAACTTAGTTGAGCTGAAAATTTATGTAACTCTTGGCTGATCTTTAGGAAATTTTTTTGATATGGCTACCTAACCCCAAAATTGATGAAACTTGGTAGATAACAAGATTAAAGGGTTTAGAAAGAGGGAAAAATATCCCCAATATAGCAGGTTTTCGAGAAGACCCTCGATTTTACGTTTTCCCCAAATCTGTCAAACTAGGGCACAAAACAGGGCAGCAACTTCACACATTAATTTGACCTATCAAATGATAGAATTTTTGGCTGAGATTTTTCAGGACAATAGTTCATATATCAAGGTTCATGCACACCAAAAATCAGCTCAATCCTACAACAATTGACCAATAAACAAGCAAAGGCTAAAACAAAAGAAATAAGGAAAAACAAGGAAAATGAAATTTCATAGAGGTTTAAAATCAAACACTTGGTAGGCACCTAGGCTCTAGATACCAAATGATAAAGGTTCCTTGTGAGGGAAACCTTCCATGTGCCCAAGAAATACCCAAAGCGGTGTTTGATTTCAATTTTTTTGTGTTTTCAAAGATAAAGTAAAGATAAGTTGAGCTAGCCACAAAAACTAAACTCAAAATGGTTTTGGATGGAGAGAAAGAAGGTGAGAAGAAAGTGTAAAGAAGGAGGAATCCTCTTTGAGGACCTATGACCTCCCACAAAGAGATGTGGGCAACCCTAGGCTACTTTCACCCAAAGCAAACACTCCATTGGCTCCACATTCATGACTACACAACCATAAATGCATACCTATACTTGATTTAGCCAAATGAACATAAAACAAGCAACCTACAATGTAGGAATTTGGATAGAAATCTCACATGGGAGATGCTCTCAAAGGAGTCTTCATAATAACATTCATCAAAGTCTGCCCTTAAAGTCTTACAAAAAGGATATTTATAGTTAGGGTTGGAAACCCAAGAAAAGGGCTAAAAACACAAGGAAAATCGGATGTAAAAGTTGAATCGCCCGGCCGGGCGTTTTGGGAAAGTGAAATCGCCCGGTCGGGCGAACTTTCTGGATTCGGCGCTGCTTCTTCAAACGCCCGGTCGGGCGTTCTGGGATGGTGAAATCGCCCGGTCGGGCAAACTTTCTGGACTGTGGACGATGCTCAGCGCACAAACGCCCGGTCGGGCGTTCTGGGATGGTGAAATCGCCCGGTCGGGCGAACTTTCTGGACTGTGGACGATGCTCAGCGCACAAACGCCCGGTCGGGCGTTTTGGAGGTGTGGATTCGCCCGACCGGGCATTCCATCTGCCTCCTCCATTCCCCTCCTAATGAAGTTTGAAACGCCTTCCCGAAGCCTTTGTCTCATTGATCTCGTGACGGGCCTTCCGGGCAGCTTAAGGGGAGTCGTGGTCGGGTCAGCCCGGGCCTTGGACTTCCCGTTTATATCACTGGCGCTAGGCGTGACGCCCACTCGCCGGCCCGCGAGTGGACGTCGTCACTGCTGACGCAATAAATCATTTTTTTAAAAAAATTGATTTTAATAAAAATAAATAAATAAATAAATAATAAAAAACGGTCATATGACCGTTCAATGGTAATTTTTAATTTTTTTTCTTTTTTTTTTCTTTTTTTACTCTATAAATACTCATCTTTCATCCTCATTATACACACAAACACACATCTATTCTTATCAAATCATCTTCATTTCCTCTCCAATTTTCATCTAAAAAATGTCTGACGACGGAAACGAGGGCGGCTTCGGCGGATATGACTTGAACGTGTTTGGCGATTGGGGGGCATGTACAATGTCTTGGGTGGTTCCGGTTCCGGTTCGTCGACGCCGGGCACCCAAGGCTCGTCGACGCCGGCTGCGTACCAACCACCCCATTTTGATGTGGATGCATACGCTCGTCCCTCCGCCCCGAGGTATGGGCAATGGCAGGGATTATCCCAAATTAGGGAGGATTTTCCGGATGAACCCAATCCGAAAGGAGGACGCAGCGGTGGAAGCTCCATGGGTCGCGCATTCGACGCTGTGGAGGAAGAGGAGGAGGAGGCCGAGGAGGAGGAGGATATAAGTTGTCAATCATACAACCGGGCGGACACGATGACTCTGTTCAATGCTTGAGTCAGCGTCTCGTACGATCCCATCGTCGGGAATCAACAAACCCACAAGTGTTTTTGGGAAAAGGTCACCGCCGCCTACAATGAGAACAAGCCGGCTCGGTCCCCCCGCCGCACCCTGAAGATGCTCCGCAGTCATTTTGACCGCGTTGACAGAGATGTCAAAAAATTTTGTGGCATCTACAAGAATGAAGCAGCTCAATACCAAAGCGGAGCCAGTGGAGCCGAGAATATGAGAGCGGCTTTGCGAGTCTTCTTTGACGACAACGGCAAAGAATTCAAGCATGTCGATGTTTGGGAGGCCGTCAAAGACGTTGAAAGGTGGGCCGGCGGTGTCCAGTCTAGCCAGGGCTCGAGCTCGAAGAGTACGAAGCACATGGCGGGTGGCCAATACTCGTCTAGTGAGGGGGGGGGGGCAGGCAGCGCCTCACAAGAGGTTAAGGGCACGACCGCCGATGTAGGGGGCTCCTCCCGTGGGCGCTGTCGGCCGCAAGGGACCAAGGCGGCGAAGGCGGCTAGAGGGAGGAGGGGTCGAGGCGAATCAAGTCAGGCGGGCTCGGGCTCTGGCTCGAACACCCTATTGTCCATGTACTTGACCGCCACGATGGCAGACACTTCCCGCATGACGCCTCCACAATATCAAGCTCATCTTGCCGGAATTGAGTATATGGCAAGACAAATGGGTATTCCGCCTCCAGGTAGCTTGAGTGCACCGCCACCGCCTTCGTGGGATGATTCGCCGGCGGAGTATTTTTATAATTTCTATAAAATTGTATTTTAAATTATGTCTTTTTTTTGTTTATTTTGCCACGAATTTAATTATGTATTTTTTTATAGGATTTTAAGTTGTAATTTTATTTTATTTAATGAAGTGTGCTTTTATTAATTGAATTTGTTGGAAGTAAAAATAAAAAATGAAATTGAATGAATAGTTAAGGGATGAGATGGTTAAGAGACGGATAAGAGATGGAGGGTTGCAGGTGGTATCTCTTAGTTAAGAGATGGAGTGAAAAGTACAGTGAGACCCATGAATTGTTAAGAAATGAGACGGTTAAAAGACGGATAAAAGACAACGTTGCGGATGACCTTAACGTAGCCCCTGCCCACATGAGGGGTGGGGTCCACAAGGGATAAGAAATGTGGAGCCGTGTGAGGGTTGTGGACCCCACATGTGGTCGGCTTGTCTTTTGGCGTAAAGTCACCTCCCTCGCTTCGAGGCATATATTCCGATTCCATGACCACTTCTACAATTTTCATTTACTCCTTAAATTTCCTTCGGAAAACTGACCAATAAAACTAGTTGAAATTTTATGGTCTACACGAAATGGACGGCAATGATAAATATTTAAACATGGGCAGTGTACCTTTCATATTAATTTCATTTTAAAATTAAAATACCAGTACATAATATATAACACAAATTTACTTCATAATAATTAAGATTACAAATCATAGAAATTTAATACTTACAGATTCTAATAATTAAAAAGTTAAAATTTTACTCCATTAATTACTAATCCCAATTCGTCGTAGGTATGGCTGAGAAAATATACCGAAATACCGAAATACCGCACTTACCGTAACGAAAAAATACCGAAAATACCGAATTTTTTGTATACCGTACTTTTCGGTACGATATCAAATAATTACAGATTCTAATAATTTAAAAGTAAAAATTTTACTCCATTAATTACTAATCCCAGTTCGTCGTAGGTAGGGCTGAGAAAATATACCGAAATACCGCACTTACCGTACCGAAAAAATACCGAAAATATCGAATTTTTTGTATACCGTACTTTTCGATACGGTATGATACCGTACCGACAGTTTTAGGTACGGTAAATGTATGCATTTTGTATATAACACAGTATACCGCAATTGGCGGTATATACTGCAGATATACCATATTCATATATATTATTTATAAAATATATTATTATATAATTTTATTAAACATAATTGGGAGGAATTCTTGCAACCCTAGAAGTCATTATCTCCGCCACCACCACCAAATTCTTCCTGAGAATCCAAATTCCAAAATTGAGACACCACCACCACCATTTCTTCCTCTATCCAGCACGGCGCATCGAGCTCGACCATTGCTTAGCGCCGCTGAGCTCCCCGCCGACAATCCTATGCGAGGCTTGTGTCGAAGAACGCCGAGAAGAAGTTCAAAAGGCGTACCGTTCCAACCCTTGTTCTCCATTTTAATTTGATAAACTGTATTCGTGTTTTCATCCCCAGACCAGATCAAATGCTTCCATATAAAGAACCCTAAACCGTACTAAATCCCTAAATTCTACTCTTCTGAATCTGATCCAATCCTACATTGATTCTCTTCCCTTTCTCTCGCCTGCGTCGCCACCGCCTCGCCTGCGTCGTCTTGTCTGTCTACTCCTCCACGGTACAGTCTCTTTTCTAGTTTTCTCTATCTTGCATCTTTAATTTGAACAACACAGAGAGACTCGGCCATGTTGAGTTTTAAAATTGTTGTAAACTATGACTAATTTGAACAATACCTCCTACTTGAGCTAATCCTTTACACTTATGGTTTGCCAAGGTATGTCATGACAAAACTTTTATTTCTTCATTGGTGTATATTAATCTGTATCTAACCAATACCACGGCTAATGTTTCCCCTTCTTTGTCATCTCAGGTGTTGAAGATGGAGAAGATGAAGGTGGAGAAGATGAAGAGGGAGAAGAAGTTGACGAGGCCGGGGTTTGAGGGCAGGAATGAGGGCTTTATTACTAAGGAGTGATGAATGAAGGTGTTAGACTTTATAACTTTGTGTTTTGATATCTCAAGTGTTCACAATTTTGATTATGAGATACCTTGCTCATTATTCTGCATCCATGGCTAGAATGTTTCAAATTTAATTCTAATGCAGTGATTGGTTGAGTGTGGATTGTGTTTGATTATTTGTGTGAATTTAGAGTTCCTTTCTGGGATGTTCATTTGCTTCACCCTTCTTTATTGTGCTTGCATTTGGTATTGGTGCCTTGGTGGTATGCGTTTTTGTGAAAGTTGTGTAGGGTTCTTGTTTCATGGCTGTGTAAGATTCATCAACTGTTTTCTTTAGAACTCGAAGAAGTATTCAACATTATGATTTCGAGCATATAAGTTTGAGTTAGATATTTCTCAGAATTGTGTGTCCGGCATTAATGTTTCGAAGTTAATTCTAATGCTCATATTGGTAGAGTATAAATGGTGTAGGATTATGCTCAT
Source organism: Salvia splendens (assembly GCF_004379255.2). Classification (NCBI taxonomy): domain Eukaryota; kingdom Viridiplantae; phylum Streptophyta; class Magnoliopsida; order Lamiales; family Lamiaceae; genus Salvia; species Salvia splendens. The sequence continues at coordinate 9,740,602 of NC_056044.1, forward strand.
TGAAAAGAATTGCTTCAGCTTGCCTGGATATTTATTGGAATGCCATTGCTTTCTGCGATTTTCATTGCCTTCACCCTTCATTGCGATATAAGTTGGAAGGACTTAGTTTTTTGTTTTGGTTTTTTTCTCTTTCTGGTTGCCTTATGTTGGTGGTGATGTAAACTTGAATATTTGGGGTCTTATTCCTGCATGAATGTTAGGTTTTGTCATGCGGTATTCGGTATACCATACCGTGATTTCGGTATACCGCATATTGCGGTATATTGAAATGTCGGTAAGGTAACGATATCTAAATTTTGGTATACCGACTGTTCGGTATACCGAAAAAAGCGGTACGGTAAAGGTAAGGTTTTTGGCCATACCGCACTTTTCGGTACGGTATACGGTATGGCCATTTCGGCGCGGTATACCGTACCGTTCCAACCCTAGTCATTGGACTACTTGTTGAATAGGGAGAATATATTTTTCTAGTATATTGAACCGGTAGGAATGTACATGCCTTAATAGGCAGAGATAACCTTTACATATGGTAAGATACAATCTTGATTTACCCTAGCTATAATTGGGAATGAATCATTGTAATTGATATTGTAATCTTTACATTAATTTCGTGAATATTTGTATATCTTCCAACACTCCCCCTCAAGTTAAGTAATGGGACTTCACATTCTTAACTTGCCCAATACTTCATTGAAGCTTCTTGCATCCACCGCTTTTGTAAGGATATCGGCTAGCTGATCCTTCGACCGGACATATGGGAGATCTATCACTCTTCCTTCTATGTTCTCCTTGATGAAATGACGATCCACTTCAACATGCTTCGTTCGATCGTGTTGTACCGGATTTTCAGATATACTGATAGCTGCTTTATTGTCACAAAACAATTTACACGGCTCTTTTGTTATTAAGCCGAGTTCTGTCAGTAATTTCTTTAACCACAATATCTCTGTTATCCCACTCTTGATCCCACGGAATTCTGCTTCTGCACTTGATAGAGCTACCACCTTCTGTTTTTTGCTTCTCCACGTCACCAGATTACCCCCAACGAAGGTAAAATACCCAGCAGTAGATCTCCGATCATTCGGATTTCCTGCCCAATCTGCATCCGTGAAACCATGTACCTCCAAGTTCCCATGATTTTCGAACAGAATCCCGTGCCCTGGTGTTCCCTTCAAATAGCGCACAATTCTCAAGGCTGCTTCCCAGTGATCAACTTGAGGTTTGTGCATGAATTGACTGACTACTCCCACGGCGTATGCAATATCGGGTCTCGTGTGGGAGAGATAAATGAGCTTACCCACCAGTCGCTGGTATCTTGTTTGATGTGTGAGTTCAGCTCCTTCGGTCAGTCGTAGGCCGTGGTTCTGCATCATCGGGGTCTCTGCAGGCTTGCAGTTGAGCATTCCTGTCTCAGCCAGGAGGTCAAGGACATACTTCCTCTGATTTATAAATATTCCCTTCTTCGATCTCATCACTTCAATGCCCAGAAAGTACTTTAGTAGACCTAGGTCCTTCATCTCAAACTCGGTGAATAGGTTCTCCCTCAACTGTTTGATCTCGTCCTCATCATCCCCAGTAAGAATCATATCGTCAACATAAATAATCAGACAGGTGATCTTCTCTTCTCTCCTTTTTATGAACAAAGTATGATCAGAGTTACTTTGTTCGTACCCATATTTCTTCATCACTTCTGTAAATCTTCCAAACCACGCTCTTGGTGACTGCTTCAATCCATAGAGTGTCTTCTTGAGTTTGCACACTTCTCCCCCTCTGAACTCTTCGTCGAATCCTGGTGGGGCTTCCATATAGATTGGTCGTGTCAACTCTCCATGCAAGAACGCATTAGTCACATCGAACTGGTGTAGTGGCCAATTCTTTGTCGCTGCAATAGAGAATAACACGCGGATCGTGTTCATCTTTGCTACGGGTGAGAAGGTCTCTGCATAATCCACTCCATAGGTTTGCGTATATCCCTTAGCCACCAGTCTTGCTTTATAGCGATCAACCGATCCATCTGGTTTCCTCTTGATTGTAAAGACCCAGCGGCACCCCACTGGTCTAGATCCTTCCGGCCTTTTACAGACTTCCCATGTCTTATTCTTCATTAGCGCCTTCATCTCTACAATCATCGCTTCCTTCCAATGTGGGATTTTAATTGCCTCATCTGCTGTCCGGGGAAGTTCCTCTTCTTCGTATAAGGCAGTCATAAAGGCCTTTGCCATCTTGGTAAGATTTGCTGATGCGAAGTCACCTACAGAGTATCTGCTCTGTTTTGATATACGCTCGGGACTGTATCGTTTAGGTGGAACACCGCTTGTGCTCCTTTCTGGAAGAATGTACCGTCCTGTGTCTCCATCAATTGCAGCACTCTCCGTGGGTTCTACATCAGCATTGTTAGGAACAGTTGTACCATTGACATTGGTTTCAGTGTTTACCTCGGATATCACTGGAGGAGGATGTTCAGATGTGGGTGACTGAGGAGGCTCTGCCGGTGACAAAACGGGCTCGGCGGCAGTGCTAGTTGACTCTGTTGGTTCCGTTACAAAGTCGCTTGGTGGTGGCACAAACCAATTTAGGGGTCCACTTGACCTACTCTCCCCCTGACCACTAACATTGGTGTAGAAATATTCGCATTCCAGGAAGTTGCAGTTCATTGTTGTTATAATCTTCCTAGACGATGGGTCATAACACCTATATCCCTTTTGATTTATCCCGTACCCCAGAAAAACACATTTTATGGCGCACGCGGAAAACTTTGTACGTTCGTGTTTAGGAACATGGACATATACTGAGCATCCAAAGATCTTAAGGGGTAGGGTAAGAGGTTCAGGTACGTAGGCTAGGGAAGACAAGAGGTTCAGTGGGGTTTTCATGTTTAAGATTTTCGTAGGGAGTCGGTTCACTAAATAGACGGACGTAGCAACAGCTTCAGGCCACAAAAATTTTGGAACTTTTGAGTCAAAAAACAACGCACGTGTGATTTCTAATATGATCCTATTCTTTCTTTCGGCTACTCCGTTTTGTTCAGGGGTATAGGGGCATGAGGTTTGATGAACTAACCCGTTTTCTGTGAAAAAATTTGACAAGTCTTTGTTAACGAACTCCCTCCCATTGTCGGACCTAAGAATTTTTATCGTGGTCTGAAATTGAGTTTGGATAAGTTTGTAAAACAAAACAAATTTTTCAAAGACTTCGGATTTGTTTCTCAAAAAATAAACCCAAGTCATTCTCGAACAATCATCCACAAATAAAACAAAATATCGAAAACCATGATCCCCAATGACGGGCGCGGGGCCCCAAACATCAGCATGCACAAGTGAAAAAAGACTCTTAACACGAGTTTTAGTAGATTTAAACGATTGTCTGTGGCTTTTCGCCAAAACACACGACTCACAATCAAAATCCTTAATATGCGAAAAATTCGGATAAAGGAGTTTAAGATAACCAAGAGATGGATGACCTAGACGTCTGTGCAACAACCAAGCATCTCGGGTAGCAGATCCGTGAGCCAACATCGCGGCACTGCCTTGATGAGCCATCTCGTCGACATAGTAGAGGCCTTGACGCTCAGTGCCACGCCCAATTATCCTCCTCGTCCTGATATCCTGCAAAACACAGAAATTGGGATGCATCAGTAGCGTACAATTTAATTCCTTCGTGACATGACTGATAGACATCAATTTATGGGATAGCTTGAGAACATAAAGACAATTTGATAGTGTCAACGTCGGGGAAATTTCAATTGTTCCACTCCCATCTACTGAAGTAAGTTCCCCATCGGCAGTCTGTATTTGGCTTTTCATAGCCCCACAAAAATCCACAAAATCCTGTCTATCATGGGTCATAGTATATGTTGCTCCACAGTCAAAAATCCACCGATTATCTTTTTTTCCAGTCTTATGTTGTACCGTACATGCAATAGGTAGCTCATGCAAAATATCAAACCTATTGGGGCTCACATACAAGTTATCACACACTATGGGGTCTTTCTGCAATTTAGATAAAGTTTGGGGGGCAGGCTGCATGATATGGGGTTGAATGGGGGTCTGTTTCGAATTAGCCAAACATTTGGGGTCAGAATGCATAAATCGGGGTTCAATCTGCAGTTTCTTAGAAATATGGGAACCAAATGCAAAATTAACATTATATGGGCTAGGTTTTAGAAACCCTAGCCCATTACCTCCTCCATCGGCGCCTCTCTCTATTCTCCCGACTCGTCCGGCGAAAGCCGCCTGACCGACCTCCTCCGCTCGCTTGTCGCCGCCGCCGCGTGGAGTGACGCCGTCAGTGCTTCGTCCGTGAGTGGTGCCCTCTGTTCCACCGGTTCCCTCCATTCCGATAACCAATTTCGCCCTTCCCTGTTGGCTTCGTCCCACCATTCCGGGAATCCGATCAATTTGAAGCAGTTCTCACGGGTATGTTTGTTCCTCCCGCAATTTGAACACCATAGTTTCGATTTATCTGGCTTGGTGGCTCCGCGGCGGCTATTGGTGACTGTGAACGGTTGGCTGGAGCGTGTCGGTGCTGGGTGTGTTGGTTGCGTCTGGACTCTGGTCTGTCGGGCTCCAAATCCGAGCCCTACGCCGTTCGCGGTTGCGGTCGTGTCGGGGTTAGCCGATGGCATGATTTTAAGCCGAACGGCTTCTCGCTTGATCCATCCATAGCCGATGGCCTTCGCGCTTTGGTGGTGTGCGAAGTCCGCCACAATCTCGATCTCCATGTTGTCGACTATCCAGGAAAAAACCACCAAATCGGTCTCCTCCCACTCCAGATACTCCTTATTTGTTGGCTTCGGGGGTTCTGGCACTCCGGTGATATGCCGTAGTGCTCTCCGGCTTCCGATGGCTACCCGCATCAGTCGGGCCCATAGAGCATAGTTTCTTCCGTTTAATTTGAATGCAACTGTTACATTCTTACTTGCTTTCAACTTGAGATCGCCAGTCTTGACGTCTTCCTTGTTGTCTGCCATTTCAGGTTTGGATTCGTCCGCTGCCGCCTTCTGGCCGGAACAGGTATTCGGGCGATGATGATATTATATTCTGAGCCTGTAATTTGGCTCTGATGCCAGGTTGAATAGGGAGAATATATTTTTCTAGTATATTGAACCGGTAGGAATGTACATGCCTTAATAGGCAGAGATAACCTTTACATATGGTAAGATACAATCTTGATTTACCCTAGCTATAATTGGGAAGGAATCATTGTAATTGATATTGTAATCTTTACATTAATTTCGTGAATATTTGTATATCTTCCAACACTACTCTCGACTCGGTTTTTGTAGGAGGTGAAATTGTTTATCTCCTTGAGCCAATTGAGTTTGTTAAGAGTTATTTCTCCTTGAGCCAATTGAGTTTGTTAAGAAATCACGCGGATCCATTCAACTTTAGAATGTCAGAAGGATATGGATCGAAAGAAATATGAAGTGAATAAATGTAAATGACGGTATATTTATAAAATATTTGGATTTAATAAAAAAATTGAAACCCCCCACCCAACCCCCATCGTGGCCTCCTCCTCCACAACAAGCGTCACGAGCAGCCGGAGGGGGACGCCCACTGTGACTCCGATCATGTCACGACTCCCACAATGCCCTCTCCAGGTGTGGAGACTGTCGTACGCAACAGAGGGGGACGCCCATCGTAGCTCCCACTCCCTACCTCCCATGCAAATGCTCTTAATCTCGATTATGAACCTCAAAATTCTCAATCATTTTGATGTTTCAAATTTATTACTATAGAATTCATACATATTGATTTTAATTCCATATATCAAATTAAACTTTCTTAAATGAATTATTTAAACGAGAACTGCAGCAATAATAATAATAATAATAATAATATTATTATGCAACACAAAAAACAAATTATAACTAACCTAGAGTACAAGCTATAGTTTATATTATAATTAAAAAAAGTACTGCTGATGAAATTGAAAAGAGTTCCTAGGTCGGGAATATGATTAAAAATACTACTCCTTACGGAACCAGAAAAATACTACTCCATATATCACTTTTTACTGATGAGAGCCTCGTAGTAGATGCCGCCCTATGCTCTGTCCCATTAGTATTTTATTCTCCGCCACATTCATCTGTAGTAGGGTGCCCTATAATCTGCCCTACAATTTTAACTACTATTTTGTATTAATTTTTTATTTTATGTTTGCAAATATGTTAATTATTAGCAAAATAAATATAAAAACACCGCAAATTAAAGGAAAATCCTACATTTACTTAATTAGAAAAAATTACTATGATAGGAAGATAGCAAGAGTGGACATTGGGATGAGGAAGACAGTGGAGTGATGGTGTAAAATGAAGTAAAAATGTAGTGATATAAATAGAAGAAATTAATAAAAGAAAAATGAAAATGTGTTGCATCGTCCGGACCTATCCTCCTTACCCTTGCAATGAGGAGGAGGATAGGCCGGAGGATGCAAAAAATGGTTCATCATCCACGGAGGATGCATAGGGCGTGGAGGATAGGGGGAGCATCCTCCGCCCACCTACAATTGCAGAGGATAGGGCGGAGGATGCATCGGACGGGCTATCCTCCGCCCCATTGCTGATGCTCTTAAAATGATTACTACGTACATTTGTTTTATTAAAATTCCAAATTATTTTACAAAATCCTGGCCAACTAAAACATGCCGTTCAGTTCAATAGCTATAAATTCACCAACTAAACTGTAGAATGAATCAACAAACTCAAAACATTCAATTTCGTCTCTAAAAATAACTGAAAAGCATGTTAAACACAGATAAGCTAACATGTGGTTTCTCCAAAATCAGAAAAATACTACTCTCTCCTCCCAAATAAGCTAACATGAATTACGTATGCGTGGTTTCTCTAAAAATAAAAAAACTACTACTCTCTCCTCTCAAACGAGGCGAGTCTTATTCTTTTTTTAAGGATATTCTAATTAAGCTGAGTCATTTTTTATTCTAAAAAAATTAAAATATTCCATTATTCTTAGTTTATTTCATCATATACTTTATTCTCTCTTTATTTTTATTCCTTTATTTTTTTCTCTCCTACTCCTTTTATTTCATAGAAGTAGAGTCATTTTGTTATTTTAGTACGTTCTGTAGTAGTGGAGTCATTTTCATTTCTGGTAAAAGTCAGCACATTTTTCTCACTTACTTTACTCTCCCTTACTTTATTCTTTCTTCATCTCTCTACCTTTTTTTATTTCCTACTTTCTTCTTCCTTTACTTAATTCACTAACATAATTTTTCTTAAATCGTGTCCAGTAAAGAAATACCTCCACTACTACGGAACGAATGAAGCACTTTTCAACACAATTTTTTAATCTTTGTATCCAAAAGTTTTGACTCGACTTAATTTAAACGGAATGAGTACCACGTGCTTGAAGATTTTTTTTATTCGTAGAATACTTCATCCATTCCATAGTAGATGTCACACTTTCTTTTTTAATTGAGTAAAGGCCAAAATTGGTCCTGAACATATAGCCATTTTACGATTTTGGTCCTAAACATTATCTTTTGGATTTTTTGGTCATGCACATATGGACATTTGATCATTTTGGTCCTGCACATATGGAAATTTGATCATTTTGGTCCCCCGTCAACATTTTCGTTAAAAACTAACGGTCAACATTATCTTTTGGATTTTTTGGTCCTGCACATATGGATATTTGATCATTTTGGTCCTGCACATATGGAATTTTGATCATTTTGGTCATCCGTCAACATTTTCGTTAAAAACTAACGGTCAACGGCCGATTTTTGACTAAAACAATGGGTTGGGTCGGGTCGTGTTTGGGTCGGGTTTGGGTTACACGTTAAGAAAAAAAATAATTATTTTTTATTAATTAAAAAATTATAAAACTTTAATTTTTAGTTATTTTTGTTGATTAAAAATATTATAACGACTAAAACATGATGTTATTATACGATTTAAACATGATATTACACAATAAAATAAAAAATTACCAAATTAAAATAATCATTTTTTAATCAAAATAATAAAATTAAAGTATATTAATATTAAATCTATATAATAAAATTAAATAATTAAAAAATTATTTTTAATAAAATCTAAGCATAATATTTTCTTCAAATTCATGAAAAAATTAATTAAAAAATACTATACTTTAATTTTATTAATTAAAAAATATTAATTAATATTTTAAGAATATTATGCTTAGATTTTAACGAAAATATTATGCTTAGATTTTAAGAAAATATTTTTTTTCCTTAACGTATAACCCAAACCCGACCCAAACACGACCCGACCCAACCCATTGTTTTAGTCAAAAATCGGCCGTTGACCGTTAGTTTTTAACGAAAATGTTGACGGAGGACCAAAATGATCAAAATTCCATATGTGCAGGACCAAAATGATCAAATGTCCATATGTGCAGGACCAAAAAATCCAAAAGATAATGTTGACCGTTAGTTTTTAACGGAAATATTGACGGAGGACCAAAATGATCAAATGTCCATATGTGCAGGACCAAAAAATCCAAAAGATAATGTTTAGGACCAAAATCGTAAAATGGCTATATGTTCAGGACCAATTTTGGCCTTTACTCTTTTTAATTTGTCCCACAAAAGATATCACATTTTCTTTTATGAAAAAACTCCCTCTCACATTAATATAAATATATTATTTTATCTGTTCACCTAACATATAAAATAAAATCTCCTAAAATCTGATGGTATTCTCCGAGCGTGCCATCGAGGGAGTACCAAAAAGAGTTGCGTTTGGACCAAAATGGAAGCATCGCCTATGTTTGCTAAAATAACAGCAAAGCAAAGTGGGACCCACTCTGGAGTATATGTATAATTCTGTTGAGCGCACAAAGCCGACAAGGGAGGACCCACCACCCACGGCCACCCCTACCGAATTTTCCCTCTTTTACCCAAACCCCCAAAGTTCCTGCTTCTGTATTTTGATGCAAATTGATCTTTACAACGGTTGGATAAGATGTCATCGGAGGAGTCTTATGATGAGTCGGAGCTGGAATTGGGGCTCGGCCTCAGTCTTGGAGGTGCAAAGACTAAGCCCAACCAACCGGCGCCATCCTCCTCCTCATCCTCCTCTTCTCCTTCCATTACTAAACTCAATCCTTCCGGCACCAAGAGAATCGCCGACTCGCCCTGTTCCCCTCCTGCAATTAGGTCATTTCCGATTCCCACAACAATTCTCACTCTAAATAATCTTTTCTTTCAGTTTTAAGCTTTGCAAGATTGGATTTTCAATGATCGGTTAGGAGATTGGAGCTGTTGATGTCTGTTTTTCCTTTCCTTTTTCCATATTTTGGTGATTTAATGTGAATTGAATGAATCATCTCTGTTTGATTGATTCGAATTGCTTCTATCGTTACTCCTATTCACTGTCTTGAAAAAATATGCCATTTTCCTTGTAATCAGATAAATCAGTTCCAATTGGTTTTAGGTAGAAGAAGGTTGATTTTGATAGTATATTGCTTCCTTTCAAAGTTGGCCTCTCTTGAACTATGATGAGATATTGTGGAGATATTTTTTGAACTTAGGCTACTATAGATGCTTAATGCCTACTCAAATGTTATATCTCTGTTGTGTTATTTACTGAAGCAGTCAGGTTGTTGGATGGCCTCCCGTCCGAACTTATAGACTGAACAGCTTGTCGAACCATGCAAAATCACCCGTCACTGAGGAACTTTTCTCCATTTCTGATAAATGTGATGGCAAGAATACTGATAATTCAAAAAACAATAATTCAAAGGAAAAAGGATTTGTCAAGACATCTCTGTTTGTAAAGGCTAAGATGGATGGGGTTGCAATTGGTAGAAAGGTTGATCTGATTGCTCATAGCTGCTATGAGACTTTAGCTTCTGCATTGGATGCCATGTTTATTCCGAGTGCTTCAGTTGGGGCCAGAGGTAATATTCTGTTTTCATGATTGATTCAATTCAATAAGAACCAATCTTTCTTGCATGGGAGAGTTTTCTAGAACATTCTATTTTTTATTTGATCCCGTTACCTAACCACCCTAGTGTAGCGCCTGCTTACAGTTTTTTCTTGTAACATGAAACTCAGAGACATGGAATGGAGAAAAATCATATGCAATTATTGAAGTTGTAAAATAATAATCAATCCCAAATCCTGTGATGTTTTTCCACCTCATCCTCCTCCTCCTCAAGTTGTTTGTTAGTACTCTTATTTAAGATTTGGAATCTGATATAAGAGATAGGATAATGAAGTTCAAGCTTTTCTGATGCTGAATGCATTCCTCCGAGTTCCATCGCTACCCTAGCTATTTCCAGTAGCCTAATTGACTAACAGATGCTGCTGCTTATTTTGTAGGATCAAATATGGAAGAGCAAGCTTCTGTTGCTGGTAAAAGACAACATGTTAGATTTCTGGATGGTTCATCTGACTTTGTTCTCACCTACGAGGACAAGGATGGAGATTGGATGCTTGTGGGAGACGTTCCTTGGGTGTATGTTCTTGACTACTTCTGTATTTGCATTATCTTGTACAATACTCACACATCAGCATCGAACTGAAATGTGACCAATTACTTCTTTTCTGTTAGGATATTTTTGAATTCTGTGAGGAGGCTCCGGATCATGAGGACAACCGATGCAAAAGGGCTTGGTATGCACATCTTGATCTTGTCAGAGGCCACTATATATTTGTCTGTGTGTGTAAATATATTGTTCATATTTCATCATTATTGCAGCTCCGGGATCTCAAGAAAGGAATGGGAGACGGCCAATTGCTCCCGTATAGAGAACACACCTCGCTGTAGAAGCATGAAGCTTGAAGTTGTGAATTCGTTGGTGCCATCTGTTACCAACAAAATATATCAAGGCAGCATCGCATTTTGGTTTAATTTTGGTCACGTTTACATCTTATTACTAATAATATTCCGACACATCATATACCCTCGAGCCAGGATGCCATCTGCATCTGCACAACGCAGATGCCCCGTCCCTCTTTTCGGTTTGTAGGTAAAGCATACGCCAAGCATTGTCATTTGATACACTGTAAGTATGGAAATGGCAAGTTTGCTACATTCCCTCCTGGTTTAAAGAAGGAATGCCTTTGATAATGCTTTATTCCCTCCCTCATTTCTATCTCCTCTTTTTCGTGTATTTCGTTGAGCTGTGTGAAATGCTGGAAGGAGAATTTGTACAATGTGTAGACATTGCGTCAACTATACACGATGATCATAATGTTATTGATATGTCTTGATTGTGAATTTGTTTTAGAGCTACAAAGTTGGTTATTAAATCGTTAACATTACATTGAAACATTTATCAGAACATCACATCACATCAAGTGTTATTAGATTCAACTATTGAAAAAAAACCATTCATTACTGGACTTTAGTTCGGAGTTTGATGTAAGATCAATTTGTGGACTAATTGGAGTTAGCATAGTCCATAGATTTCATATAATTATCAATATACCTAAAATATGCATATAATTTGATGAGATGGTTTCAAAGGAACTACTAATTCATTAGGTACAAAGAGTAGCAACTATCAAAAGTATTTATGTACATGCAAAGTGAGTTAGTATACTGTATTCTGTATGTATAAACTTTTGCCCAAATGGGAAAAATATTGACGTCACTTTGATATCTGCATGATCTACGAGACACATTCTAGAACTCCAATCTGCAAAGGGAAATTTTTGGGTGTAATAAATTACACTAACTTACAATAGTCCAATAAAATATCCAATCATATTCAATTATGCATTTTTTAATTTTTAATAAAATACAGTGTATAATTTTTAAATTCTTCAAGATACCTCCCTTTTCTGTCAATCTTCTCTCGTTTATGTGAGACCAATATGGCAGCTCTGCAGTCTCTGGCTTTGTCTTCTCCTATCTCCATTGCTCCCACCACCGCTCTGCGCTCCAGGTGCCCCCTTCATATCTCTCTCTTTCCAGCTGTTTGTTTGTTAGGTATTTGGCTAATTTAGTTTCAATGTCTTTTTTGTTTTAATTAGTAGCCAATTGAAGCTCGTTGCGTTGCTCAGTAAGACGAAGAAATTATTAAATTACCCTTTTGTGCATTTTGTTTCCTTACCCAAAGTTACAAACTTGGATACTCAGTTGTTTTCAATGCATTTTGTTTCAATAATAAAGAAGCAACTTTGAAATATACTTAATGTTGGGGATTTCTACATAGGTTTTCTTTTCAAATCAAAAAGATATAAATCGATCTTGATAGGAGTAACATTTCTGTTTATCTTCATTCAAATGGTGTAATTAGGTTGAAAATCTACTACATTTGAGACATATTGAGAAGGTAAATGCCATTTGATAAGATGCCCCTCAAGATATGAAGGGTTTTGCTACTTGCATATCACTTTGTTTGTTTTAACTCGTTGATTAAGTAGGATTTGATTGACTGAACCACTTGAGCAAAGATGTGTAGCAATGGGAAAGCTTGCATTCTCAAATTGTGTATTGTGAACTATCTTCTGCCCTAACTGAGAGATAGTCTACCTTTTGAATACATGGGTTGATGGATATCTCATATTCGATCCTAACTCTCCATGTCGGAAATGAAACTAGGTATGATACTGTAAAATGCATTCTTTATAAGAATGATTATATGTCACTTTGTTGATGACCATGTCACTGAAACTGGGCTGCGAACCCGGTTATAGCTTCTCGTGTTCACCCATGTCAGGTGCCCTTCTGCGAACCTCGTATCCTTTGTCTTGATTCTTTTCTTTGATATGAACCGAACTCGGTAACTCAGAGTTTGGTTCACACGTCTGAATGTCAGGCGACGTGGTCTAACTCTCACTGTGACTCCCTCAGGTGCCTTCAGTTCCAGCGAGTAGATGGAATTGGGCCTGCCCACGTTTGTTACTTGTCTTTTTATCGTCTTTCTTGTATCTCCATTTTTGAAGATGACCGAAAATGTGGGATAATTGAGGCTGAAACCCTTGTTATTCTTCAAGAGGTCGTGGCAGCTAACGTTCCTCTGAGTGATGCTGAATATCTCTGATCTTCTGTATCCAAGAGTGCATAGGTGAGTAATGTGGTCGTCTGGTCGGATATCGTATATCAATCCCGGACTGATTGCTCTTCCGGGATTCACTTGCCCTGCTCCAGTTGCAAAGAGGTCAGCAGGCTTATCTCCATCCATTATTGGTTTTCCTTGATGATCGTGCCTATCTGCAGTCGTCATGAGTGCAGATTTGATGGCGGCAGGCGTCCATTTTGGATGAGCCGAGTGAAGCAGTGCTGCGATTCCACTGACATGGGGGCATGCCATGGATGTTCCTGACATGACAGTGAAGTTCACTCTTCTAGAATCTTCTGGAAGGGCGCTCGGGCCGAGGTTTTGAGGCCACGCAGCAATGATGTTGACCCCCGGGGCGATCATGTCTGGCTTCAGAACTGAAGGGTCAGTGTAACTTGGCCCTCTCGATGAAAACTGCGCAACTGCAGGTGCTCTGGACTTCCCTATGACCATACCTCCAAAGATGATTCTTGCTTTAGGCAGTTTCGTCGAGTTTATGTAGCTTCTGAGGTGAAACGCTTCGTCAGAACCGATCTGTGTTGCTGGGAGGACATGGACATCCACTGAATCTTCTTCCAAGTTTATCTCGGTGTTGGTTAGGATCATGGCTGCACCACCGGCTTCCTTTACTATCTGACCCTTCTCGGCCCTCCCATTAACACCGCGATCGCAGACGACCATCTTGCCTCGTACCTTTGCCCTTGGAAGAGACCCTCTCAAGCAGAAGTTACTGCCTTTATTGCCGCCTGTGATGTATACCAGCTCGAGCTCTTTCTGAGCAGCTGCGATTCCTTTCCCCGGGTACATGGATTCTCCGTATAGAAGCTTCCGGTTACCTAGTCGAACCACGGCCGGAAACCTTCTATCGAGGGTGCTTGCCCCAATGGTTGCGATCCAAGGAGCCTCATTTGCAACAGAATTCTGAATTGGGCCATTGTTTCCTGCAGCACATATCACTGATATGCCATGTTCCATAGCTCGGAAGCTACCGATGGCTATAGTGTCCTCGTAGAGGGGCACCGGGAAGCCTCCCAACGAGAGAGAAAGCACGTCCACTCCATCTCTGATGGCTTCATCCATGGCTGCAAGAATGTCTGAGCTGTAGCAGCCACTGAACCAGCACACTTTATACACAGCAATGTGCGCAGCTGGGGCCATTCCTCGAGCCGTACCGCCTCCACCTCCGAGCACGCTTGCCATCGAGACAGGAGTTCCGCCGGCGGTTGAGGCCGTGTGTGTTCCGTGGCCGTGGGAGTCGCGGGGCGACACATATTCTGCTACAACGTCGGGTGAGGACGTCAGTGAGGCCACACGGTGGCCTTTGCTGAAGTATCTCGCGCCGATGATCTTTCTGTTACAGTTTGAAGCATTGAAGCCCTGCCCTTGTTGGCATATTCCTTTCCACCTCGGAGGAACCGGCGGCATACCCCGGTCGTCGAAGCTCGGGCTCTCCGGCCAGACTCCGGTGTCGAGCACGGCTATGATTGAGCCCCGGCCGAAGCGGGACTCAGCCCACGCGCCACCTTCTCTCGTGGGGCTCAGCCCTAAGAAGGTGTAGGAATAAGTAGTGTGAATCTCGAGCTTTCTATCTGGCCGCACTGCCACAACCTCACGTGACCTCTTCAGCATCTCGACCTCGGAAGGCGAGAGGCGAGCAGCAAAGCCTTCCATGGCGGGGCCGTAGGAATACAAGAGGCGCGACGACGAATCCTCATCTGTCGAAATGGATTTATCGAGGAAGGAGAGGTGCCAGTGGAGCTTAGAGGGGAAGTAGGAATGGGAAGGGCAGTCGGGGTGGAGCTGCACGATGTAGGTCTGGATATTGTCGTGTGCATGAGACAGAGACAGAAGGAAGACGAAGACGAAGAAGAGTGGAGATTTGAGTTCCATGGTGGATGTTGAAAGTGATGGGTCATGTTGAAGGGAAGGAAAGGGGTATTTGAAGGGGGGAAGGAGGTCTGAGAAGCTCGTGAAATTGAAGGAGCTCTTTGGCTCACGAGTTTGGAGAGTGAGGGAGTAGAGAGAGAGCCTTTGGTTTTATTTGAGGATTTTTCACGAGTAACTGTTGCTTCAATTTATTGCACTTTTTATTTGAATTTCTTTTCTTTTACTCCACAAACTATATTTTATGTCGACGTATCTATGTTGCATGTTATTTAGGATGTGGGATTCTTGAAATCTTTGTAGTTGGACAACGTTTGTCCATTGGTGTTGCCTACTTCTCAAGGAATTTGGCCCTTGTCCCAATGAAACATAGCAACAAATAGCATTCACCTCTTATCAATCAATCACACATTTCATTTTTCTAGTATTTTATTTCATTTCATTATACAGAAAATTACATAAAAATAAAGAATTTGAGAATTAAATGAATTTTAATGCAAAATTAGTAAACAATTACAAGAAAAAGATTCCAAATATATGTTCTGAAAGAAAGAGTCTACATATTAGGTTAGTGTGTAGAAATTAGAATGGCGCATTTATTGGAATGGTCGAATTTTGTATGTGTGGTGGTGGCGCTGCTGGCTCTTAGGGCACGTGCTGCTTGTGCACCTGCGCTCTATTCTGTTTTTGACCTTTTTAGTATTTTTAATTTTCTATCAATACTTTTAATTTTATCTTTGTTAAATTAAGCGAATCTCTGTTAACTCAATTTTGCGTTCATGCAGTAATAATCACTATTACCACCGACTAGTGGAATTTGTCTTTTTAAGCACTTTAGATATCATAATTTTTCAATTCTATCTCGACCATACTAAATAGAATTTCCCACGTTCCATAATAGATATCACGCTCGGATAGTGATACGAGATTTTAGAAGATGTTTTGTGTAATAAGTGGAGAGAGAAAAATAGTACTCCCTCTATTCCATAATAGAATGACATACTTTGGGAATGACACGGAATTTTAGGAGATGTTATTTTTTTATATTAATGTCAAGAAATTTTTTTTTAAAAATGGAAATGTGACATCTTTTATGGGACAAACTAAAAAGAAAAATGTGACATCTATTATGGGACGAAGGGAGTAGTATGCTTTTGTGGGACAAACTAAAAAGAAAGGTGTGATATCTTTTATGAGACGAGGGAGTAATCATCACTACTATATCCGTCAATAAGAATAGTCTTAATAATGGACGACTGAAGGTGGTACCATTGTCCGATCGAGTTTATGTGATCGTCCCAGATAAGATGTCAAACTAATCATATGATACAACTGATGATACAGAAATCCTAGTATACATATTCACCATGCTCTACACAAAATATAAGCTCAATCATTCTAGATTTATGTGTTTATATCATCATCTCCCAAAACTCATCATTATTTTCTTTGCTCCTTTATATCTGCTTCTGTCAATAATAATAGTGTTAGAATCAGCATTTAGGTTTTGAAAAATATGGATCCCATTCATGATGCCCTACCACTTCACCTTCATCCAACAAATCATATTTCCATCTAAGCTCCTCAACAAAACCATCATCTCTACGCCCCTCAATCATGTCCTTCCTCTGCTTCGTCACCTTGTCAACGACTGCGCTAACCGCCACATCAAAGGCGTCTCTAAACGTCTTCATCTTCGCGCGCGTATATAAGCTGCGGAACGAGGCTTATAACCGCCTCTCTCATCTCCTTCACCCTCTCCGCAGGGATTTCACTCAGCCTTTCCTCTATGCTAAGGTTCCCGCGAATGTCATCCTCAGGAAGGAACACAGAGTACACTGAATAGTTCTTCGGTAAATGCCATATGTACTGCGTGTAGGCGGGTGCTGGATGGGTGAGCACGGGTATACAACCAGCGAGCATGGAATCGAACGCTGATCTTCTCGTATACGAATCGCCCTGAGGCTGCATGCAGAAAACCGAGTTCTGAAACATCCGCATTACGCTACGTGGAGAATGGCACTTGCTCTCCCCAACTCCGCACTCCAACAACTTGCACAACATCGAATCCTTGCATTGCTCAATGATCTGCCCGCGGATCGACTTGGCATTGCCTGGACGTGGCGCTCCAACGAAACAGAACAGATACTTCCGCGCTAGTCTCCTCATCCTCTCCTGCCAAATAATCACATCATCGTCCGTAGAAGGATGAAAATACGTTGGATACGGAATTCCATAATCGTGCGCGTTCCATGGACTTGATTCGACAACAAGCATAGACATGTTCTTGGCAGCCGGCAAGAAAAGAAGCTTGTTACCCCAATCCGACTCTTGGTCCTTCCCTCGTTATCCTGCCAGCCACGAGAAAGTGGTCCTTCCCTCCCATAACGTGCCATTCTGGCGTCTTCGTGAGCCAATCAACCAAAGCAATAGACGCAGCATCTCTAGTCGATATATTGTGCCCCCAAAGATACCGTGCAGAAACGAAAAAAGCAGTTATAAGTTATAAGTTATAACATATTATACTACTTTAATTACGTGCGGTTTTCATGTTCATATATAATTCTAAAATAATTTATATTTGATATCCTATTCCTATGAAAATATATACTACTATACCAATCTTTCAAAAAAACATGGCATTTTAAAACTATAATTGAAAGTCAAAGCTGCTGACCTGCTATTATACTTTTAGCAAACTGTAATAAATTTTGGTAATATCCATAAATTTACATTATTTCCTTATTAGGCCAGCAATTGTTGTAAGCATTAAAGTGCTGTGATCTCTCAATTTCGAAATCAAAATCAATGTACAATGACCCAAATCTCGAAATCTAAGTCCTAGGTGATTTCTAAGAAAGAGACAACATATCAAACAAATAATGAAATGGAAATAAAAATTATCATTTTATTATTTTCTTACCCTGCTGTTCTTTAAAACACAACAAACTGTATTCTGGTATAAAACGCAGTAATAGACAAATGCAACGCAGGAGTTAAATTGTAAGGTAATATTTCCTCCGTCCCATAAAAGATGTCTCGCTTTTCTTTTTAGTTTGTTCATTAAAGATGTTACATTTCTATTTTTAGAAAAATTTCATTCTTATAATAATATAAATATTATATTTTCACTTTCCACCTAACACACAAAATAAAATCTCCTAAAATCTCATGCTGTCCCACAAATGTGACATCTTTTGTGGGACGAAGGGAGCATTAATTTTGTTTTCTTCTCTCTACTTTATTAACTATATAATATATAGGGATGTATTAAGATTAATGTGTAAAAAATTATTAAAAATTTAAACTAATTTCATCCATTGATTAGTGGTGATCTGATGGTTAATATATGAGCCACTTGGAATTGAATTTAATAATAAAAAAGTTGAAAAGGGTACGGATGGTATAGCACAAAATCAGCAGTTATTCACAACCCATGATTCACGTAAGATTTTTATTCTGGGAGATTTGTTTTCCGTAATTATCACACATCACTACTAATAATCTTCTTTGCGCCGATTCTGGAGAGGAGAATTACAGTAGTTCTTCATCCTTCTGCTTCCAACAATTCGAGTAACTACAGTTGTTCGTCGTATTCGTCAATTCATGTAGTAAATCGTTATTAAACCTGCCAATTCATCTGCAGTTGTGGACGATGGAAGAAGGTAGTTTTGTATTTTGTATTTATGATTTGTGAATACTCTTCAGATCTCTCGTATTGCTTGCATTTGTTTTATGAATTTGTGAATAATGTTCGTCCTTTGCTTGTAACAATGATGTACGCATATGATTTTTTAATGTACATGCTCTCTCTGCATAATGTACGAAATAATTTTTGGTGTAGTTGAATCCATACCCTTTGGGTTTAGCAACCCTTTGGGCTAGGTTGTAGTACCGATTGACTAATGAAAACTTCACCAAGGCCATGGAGATTAATCCTTTTCCCTAGGGTTTATAAATCCATTTGGTTAAGGTATATTACCTTCACTGCCATAGAATTTATGTTTTTACTCTTTGGTTTTGGTTTCATATAGAATTTGATGTACGAATCTATTTTTGTAATGTATATGCATTCTTTGATTAATGTACGAAAGAAGTGGTTTAATGTGTGAGTTAGTTGAATCCATACCCTTTGGGTTTTGCAATCCATGGGGCTAGGTTGTAGTACCGACTCACAAACGAAACTATCACCAATTGCATAGAGTTAGAATCATTCCCCTAGGGTTCAGCAATCCATGGGACTAGGGAATATTACCAGCACATGCTTATAATTTCGTTTTCTAATGTGAGTTTTGGATTTATACAGAAAATAATGTACGAATATAGTCTGATAATGTACATGCCTAACAATGACTAATGCAGAAAATTAATCGTATAATGTATACTGTGTTGGATTCTGTTTGGTGACAGTTATACTTGTTTTTTATGTACAGATGCTAGTCGTATTATCTCCCAAAGGGAAAAGGCTATAAAGGAGGCGAGCAGATCGCTTCGAAAGTGTATTACATGTCGTGCGATGTGCCATCATGATTCAAGATCATCTCCAGAAAAAAGATACTGATATAGGCAATGAGAAGCGTAAGGGGAAGAAGAAATCGTGATAATTTTTTGATTGTTTTCCAATCATATTGTTTCTAACAGCTGTTTTGACATCTACATTATTTAGTACTGAATGATTATATTATTAATGAGTTTTTGTACATATTTACTATTGAATGACTACATTATTTATGAGTTTTTGTACATCATTCGTTAGGCAGTAAGTGACTACATTATTAACTATTCAATGACTACATTATATATAAGTGAATGACTACATTAGTTATGACTTGTATGTACCTCTTCCAATTATTCTATTACAATGGCTCATTACTATGTTATGATGCGTTACATTATCCCTACATGTACATTACCAACACACTTAATAAATAATGTACACGTTTTTATACATTTAATGTACTATTCATACAATAAATAATGTACAATTGCATAATGCACACTCATTAATGTACAAAAGTCAAATTGCACATTAAATTATAAATATTATAAACAATATAAACACTTTAGCGCCACGCTCAGTCACCCTATCCGCAACCATTTCCTCCCTAAATTGGTGTATAAATGAAAGGGGAATGTCTTCATCAAAGTCATCATCGAAAGCGGAATCAAAGTCATCATCGAAGTCGTCCGCTGTCCACTTTGATTCGTATAAGACAAGTGTACATGTATTAATCCAGATGTAAATTGAATGTCTAATAACACAACATATCAATCCAGAATAAGGATTGTACAGATCGAAATAATCGATGTAATGTGATGCTTCAAATTAGAAGCTACTTGATGTACAAATAAGACTGAATAATGTATCAATACATTGTAATTAATGTACGCATTAAATCCTTATACAGGTACATCACTTGCTAATACGCATGTACATTAATTGTCACTTTTCATACATTATTTACTATATGCAATCTAAAACTCAAGAAAAAATTAAATTCAATGCATGTGGTGGTATTATATCCTAGCCCAATGGATTGCTAAACCCAAAGGGTATGGATTAAACTCCCGCCAAACATTAATCCATACATTAAAGGCTAATTTTTGTACATTATTTACCGTTTGAAAATCAAAACACACATAAAAAATGAAATCATATAAAAAGAGAGCATATAAAAATAATAATGTACAACATCAGACTGAAATAATGAACGAATTTGATTCAATGATGAAACACAAACAAACAAAGAATGTATTATAACTACATGATGTACAGATCTAGCTACTTGATGTATCAGAACATAGTAATGTACCATTGTAATAGACATTTTGTCAATTTCAATCAGATATAGGATGCTACTGTAAATGACATTAACTTTATCAAGATTCAATTTTAAGTAAAAAAGGGTAATCAATAAAACCCGATGAACTAATAGTGACGGAAAGCTTGAAAATAATGTTGACGAAATGGAAAGGAGAATTACAATGCAACATCAACTAACAAAATTCAAATTTAAACAAAAAATCAGCCACTCAACCATAGAAAAACCCTCATCAACACAAACTAACCTAGAAATCAAAATTGATATGAAATAATGTACACTAACAACCTAATAACAAATCCTCAAGTTTAGAAACTACTGGTGTAACACCCTCTAAAAAAACCAATTATTTTTAATTCATTTTTTAAAGATTCGATAGAGATTTTCCTCCTCCGTGATAAGATTTTTCCTCCTCCGTGATTATATATTATATAAAAGGAAAAAAAGAAATCAAATTTCCACCCCCCGCAACCCACGATTAAACCGTTCCCCTCTCTCCCATAAATCTCTCACATATCTTTTAACCACCCTCCCTCTATATTAAAGACTTCACAAATTCATTCTTTCTTCTAATCAGCAAGAAAACCAATACCCATTCTTCTCAACTTCAATTCAAGGTAATCCATTTCATCAATTCATTTTGGAGATTTCACACTACTGTTCGAAATCAACATCAATAATTTCTGTCGACAGAAATCACCATCCGAAGGAACCTCTTTGTTCTCCCAACGCTAGTATCATCACAATTCACTTTTGGCAGAAGGTATAAACTCCCTTTCCCAATTGCAAGTCATGAGCTTACACCATTTTGTTCATAGCATACCATCATACATCACTCCCACACATAACTCCAAACAATAACTCAATTTTCGAACATCACCGATCAAACACCGCGATCAAACACCCGCTATAATTAATCGAAAATGCGAAAGAACGTCTCTTGGTAAAGAGAACTCATCTTTCGGGGTGTAATCGGGGGCTGTCCGCACGCTTTCGGGACGTTTCGGGGCGGCGCGGTGTCGTTTCGGAGCTGTTCGGGGCGAGTTCGGGCAGCTGCGCGAACCGGCGGCGATGTCGACCTGCTATTGCAGCTGCGAGAGGCAGCGAGCAGCGGCGATTTCCGGACGAAGGGAGTGCACAGCAGCGGCGGCGCTGCAGCGAATTTCGTCGCACAGCAGACACGGTGGCGGTGACTGCTCAGTGGCGGCGGCCAACAAAGCAGCAGCGAACAGCAGCCGACGGCTCTGTGCAGACGGCGGCCGGCGTCGTGGACATGAGGAGAACGGCGGCGGGGTTGGTTAGTTGCTGCGGCGATGATAAAGGTACAGGTGGAGAACGGCGGCGGACATGAGGAGGACGGCAGCGACGGCGAGCAACGGCCGGCGTCGCGGGGTGAATCGGGCGACGGGGACGGAAAATTTGGGGTTCTTAACGAATTGGGGATCGGAGGTTTGGGGGTTTCTTTTCCTTGTGGAAGGGAAGAACGAGAGCCGTGACTCCCATCGCCGGAATCGCGGTGGTGACGGAACGGCGGAGGTGGAAAGCGACGCCAAACCGAGGATTTCTTCAAATTGTCGACAGGGAGAGAGAAAGAGTGAGGGACGAAGGAAAAGGTGGGAGTAAATGGGCCTTTTGTTTTTTTAGATTTGGGCCTTTGTTATTTTAAATCATTTGGGCCTTATAATTATATTGGAGGATTTAATTAAAGTTTGGGCCTCTCTTGGAGTTATAATAGTTGGGCTTTTTAATTTAATTGGAGAAATAAGGTGGGCTAAGTAAATAATTATTTTGGGTCAGATTAATTAAATCTTTGGGCCGATAATTAATCGTGATGAATTATTTAATTAATCCCAGAATATTTCAAAGGATGAATAATTTTATCCTAAGTCCGTATAATTTCAAAGGGAAATAATTGCGATAATTTAATCATGCGCTTATATAATTTTGGGGACTTTAATTCTACGTTGTGATGGAAAATACGATGAGCCAACGGAGGAACTTTAGGCGGCCGCCGAATAATCGAAAACCGAGAAACGAGATAAACGATTTTAATTAGGGTGCATGCATCTTATTTATTTACTTGGTCCATTGTGTTGATTTATGTGTTATTTAAATGCTAAAGGTGATTCTTTGCAAGCGAGACGTGATATCAATGGAAAGGAAATAATTTCAGATTAAGAACTTGAGGTGGGCTTTCTTTTTAAATCAAGACTATGTCCTAAGTATATTTATTTTTTGCGAAATATGTTTGTCATGCCATATTCCTTGTCATGTATGTTCAGATATGGTATGATGATATTGAGGTTGATGGTGATGATGATGTTGGTGAAATGTTTAGTGACTCGGCCCTTTCAAAGTTAAAACCCCGAGGCCACTCAATGGTGGCATGATATAACAATTTTTATAAAATTGTTATGGCATTTGTTCACTGAGTACATCAAGTGCTCAGCCCTGCATGTGTTTTCCCTATGTGCAGGTTGAACGGTGACGAGCGCGGTTGGTGTTGAGCATAAAAGTGAAGAATGTCTATCAAATGTTTAGAATATGTTGTGTCTTCATACATAGCATTATTCTACTCTCGAAATGCTTCCGCTAAATATTGTTTCTTTTGAGTTCGTGTATTGTTGAGATATTTTCATTTGGAGTTGTTGATTGTTGAAATGATACTATGATTTATTCGAGCTATTCCCATTTATTTCGAGCTATGGTCGAGTTATGTTGTTTTCCCTTTTCTTCCCCGCTTCTTTAATCCTCCACTAGTCGCTATCACCCGTGTTTTCTATCCTTAGAAAATGCGGGCGTGACAGAGTGGTATCAGAGCAATTTTTTCTTTCCGCTCTGGACCCGAGAGTCTTTTTCAGTCTTAGTCTAGACTTGTTTCGCTAGACTAAAATAATAAGTAAATATAAAAGAAGATAAAATAATAATTGTGTATTGAAGGCTCAACATCCCGCTTCGCCACGCTCAACCGTGAAAGAGGTAATTTATTTTTATGAGAATTTTTATGCGAAAGTTTTGGAGAAAGGAAGATGAGAAAATTTTTGAGAATGAAAGAGGAGAAAAATGTTTACACGAACAACGAAATAAAATCTTTCCGTGAGGGATTGGTTTCGAATTGAGAATTAATTTATGATGTTTGTGGAAAGAGCGAGTTGTGAAGAGGAATGATGGAGTGTTTTACATGAAAGATTAAATTTGATGAGTTGTTTTGAGAATGTTGAAATTGTTGAGAAAAAAAGTGAGTCATTTAAAAATGTTTGTTTCAAACATATATGTGAAGTGCATGGGTGTTTTGTTTGAAATGCAAATGTGTTATGAGGTTATACTTGATTATGTTGAAGTATGAATGGTGTGAAATACGATGGATGTTGAGATATGAGATGATAAAATGTGTTGTGAACTTAGAGTGCCTAAGATGTAGGCCTAGTTGACCACGCAGACCGTAGTTCTAATTTGAAAACTCACCTATTGCTTTCCCGAGCGATGAAAACGAACGAGAATGGAAATTGGGGTGAAAATTTTAAATTATCGAGATATGAGACGAGAGGATCGAGATAGAGGATGGAGACCGGTGGACCATGAAACTTTTCTATTTGTTGGAACTACGCGAAACTTTAGAGCAATCCGTGTGTGAACCATTTAATCCCTAGTTGGATAATTAGTATTTCCTATCGTTTTCCCTAAATGATAAGAACAACAAGAATATGATTAAGACCTCAAGAAGAGAAGGATAGTGAGGACTAAATGAAGTTTCAAATGTGCAAGGGGTCGAGACAAGAAGATTTGTTAGACGGTGTATCCATGCAACGACGAGAGATCGTAATCACAATTTAAATTAGTATAGCATATCTTGCGTGATTTCCTAAAAGTAGCAACACGATGGAGACGACCTTTATAGCAGGCAGAGAAGCACACGGATGATTAAAATGTTTTAAGAGAATGATTGTTATAATATGCAAGAATATTAAGAAGGTATGGCTTTTGACTGACTACAATTATTTTGTTGTAATGACGTGATGAATATCAACTTGGAATCCATGGTTTCTTAGAACGATGTTACCATGTCCGGCCTCAGAAAGACGAGCGAACGAGTGCGACCTTCGTAGCTAGAATGAACGATTTTAAATCAACAGTACTTACTTGGATTCTAAGTTCTTTTCGATACGTATTGAATAACCGTGAGCCCTTGTCGTTGACTCATGCTTTGCAAGTAGTGCCCATTATTTCTTTTCCTATATCGAGTCATGACTCACTTTCATTTCTTGAAAATTGGTGCTTACCTTTGTATCTTTGGACATCTTGATTAGTAGTGTTCTTTGATTCGTCTTTCGTAAGGACAATATTTTGACCTTATGAGCTTCCGTCATTGAACTTCATTCCTAACGTTGTTTGCAGTTATGACCTTCAGTATGATCACATTTCCCATACATGTTTCTTCAAATGATGGAATATTCTTCTTGGAACTTTTGTACACCTTTTTATTTCGTAACTATGAATGCGGCAAGTTCTTTCTTGCAGGAGTGAAATTCTTTTTAGCTCAGTTTCACTTCATATATTGTTTCATGCTCAATGATTTTTTTCTTTCTGCAACACCAAGTTAAGGCTATCGTGTTCTCTTTTCCTTAACGTGTTTGATCTAGCTGATTTTCCTAAAAAGTTCACTTCACGTTAGTTGCAAACCTGTGAATTCATTGATGTGATTTCATTATTCAATAACATGATGTCGTCGAACCATGATCAGTGCCACTTCATGACATTTGTCTATGCTTCTAAACCCTCCCACGATTGATCATCTCATGTCATGACATATTTGAGCCATCATTCATTGATGCCGGAACTTTGCAAATTTGATTTGACAATTGAAATATCTTATTTGGGAGCCTACTATGGAATTTGAGACTTAATTCAGTCTCATCCTGTTTTCATGACCTATCTCATATTCTTTCGAGCTCTCATCAGAGGTAAATTCCCAAGCTCTATGGATTTTATTTGATACCGTTTAAACCATTTAATTCTCAGAATGGATGTGTTACGTTCAATGGGTTTAGTCCTTGCTTTGTTTACAAACCAATTTTCTCAAGTTAGTGATGAGATTAAGAAGAGTCGAGCTAGAAATGTTGTTCTTGTTTTCTTGATCAATTCTGCAGCCTTTCTGATTAAGACACTTTCAGCAGTGTTGCTACAATTTTGAAATCCGTTCATATCCAAGTAAGACTGCTTGATCAATTTTCGAGTTCTTGATACTAGACTTGGAGGAAAGGGTGAGGTTGAACTTTTCGAATGCACACGGGGAATAAATTTCTATAATCAGACATGCGTAAAAGTGATACACCAACGAGAGGCATCGATATGACCAGGAACACGAGGTGTTAAATTTTCAGCTATAGTTATTATTATTTTTTTTAGCAATACGAGAAAACTGCTTGGAAATTGGATTACAAGTTCATGGAGAAATATTTTATTCGAAGGATGTAAGCAAATTTCGGGACGAAATTTTTGTTAAGATGGGTAGATTGTAACACCCCGTAAAAAAAACCAATTATTTTAAATTCATTTTTTAAAGATTCGGTAGAGATTTTCCTCCTCCGTGATAAGATTTTTCCTCCTCCGTGATTATATATTATATAAAAGGAAAAAGAAGAAATCAAATTTCCACCCCCCGCAACCCACGATTAAACCGTTCCCCTCTCTCCCATAAATCTCTCACATATCTTTTAACCACCCTCCCTCTATATTAAAGACTTCACAAATTCATTCTGTCTTCTAATCGTTCTCTACAGCAAGAAAACCAAGACCCATTCTTCTCAACTTTAATTCAAGGTAATCCATTTCATCAATTCATTTTGGAGATTTCTCACTACTGTTCGAAATCAACATCAGTAATTTCTGTTGACAGAAATCACCATCCGAAGGAACCTCTTTGTTCTCCCAACGCTAGTATCATCACAATTCACTTTCGGCAGAAGGTATAAACTCCCTTTCCCAATTGCAAGTCATGAGCTTATACCATTTTGTTCATAGCATACCATCATACATCACTCCCACACATAACTCCAAACAATAACTCAATTTTCGAACATCACCGATCAAACACCGCGATCAAACACCCGCTATAATTAATCGAAAATGCGAAAGAACGTCTCTTGGTAAAGAGAACTCATATTTCGGGGTGTAATCGGGGGCTGTCCGCACGCTTTCGGGATGTTTCGGGGCTGCGCAATGTCGTTTCGGAGCTGTTCGGGGCGAGTTCTGGCAGCTGCGCGAACCGGCGGCGATGTCGACCTGCTATTGCAGCTGCGAGAGGCAGCGAGCAGCGGCGATTTCCGGACGAAGGGAGTGCACAACAGCGGCGGCGCTGCAGCGAATTTCGTCGCACAGCAGACACGGTGGCGGTGACTGCTCAGTGGCGGCGGCCAACAAAGCAGCAGCGAACAGCAGCCGACGGCTCTGTGCAGACGGCGGCCGGCGTCGTGGACATGAGGAGAACGGCGGCGGGGTTGGTTAGTTGCTGCGGCGATGATAAAGGTACAGGTGGAGAACGGCGGCGGACATGAGGAGGACGGCAACGACGGCTTGCAACGGCCAGCGTCGCGGTGTGAATCGGGCGACGGCGACGGAGACGGAAAATTTGGGGTTCTTAACGAATTGGGGATCAGAGGTTTGGGGGTTTCTTTTCCTTGTGGAAGGGAAGAACGAGAGTCGTGACTCCCATCGCCGGAATCGCGGTGGTGATGGAACGGCGGAGGTGGAAAGCGACGCCAAACCGAGGATTTCTTCAAATTGTCGACAGGAGAGAGAAATAGAGATAGGGAGAGAGAAAGAGTGAGGGACGAAGGAGAAGGTGGGAGTAAATGGACCTTTTGTTATTTTTAGATTTGGGCCTTTGTTATTTTAAATCTTTTGGGCCTTTTAATTTTATTGGAGGATTTAATTAAAGTTTGGGCCTCTCTTGGAGTTATAATAGTTGGGCTTCTTAATTTAATTAGAGAAATAAGGTGGGCTAAGTAAATAATTATTTTGGGTCAGATTAATTAAATCTTTGGGCCGATAATTAATCGTGATGAATTATTTAATTAATCCCGGAATATTTCAAAGGATGAATAATTTTATCCTAAGTCCGTATAATTTCAAAGGGAAATAATTGCGATAATTTAATCATGCGCTTATATAATTTTGGGGACTTTAATTCTACGTTGTGATGGAAAATACGATGAGCCAACGGAGGAACTTTAGGCGGCCGCCGAATAATCGAAAACCGAGAAACGAGATAAACGATTTTAATTAGGGTGCATGCATCTTATTTATTTACTTGGTTCACTGTGTTGATTTATGTGTTATTTAAATGCTAAAGGTGATTCTTTGCAAGCGAGACGTGATATCAAGGGAAAGGAAATAATTTCGGATTAAGAACTTGAGGTGGGCTTTCTTTTTAAATCAGGACTATGTCCTAAGTATATTTATTTTTTGCGAAATATGTTTGTCATGCCATATTTTTGTGTTGCTATGGGACCTATATGAAGTGGCTTTTGCCATGTATGGTTAATCGAATTCGGGTCTGACTAGGGAGTGAGTCCCTACTCAGGCTAGTGTATACCCCGTAGATCGTGCGCTATCTCTTTAAGTTGGCTGGTCTAGTGGCTTGGAATGTGGCCACAATCCTTGTCATGTATGTTCAGATATGGTATGATGATATTGAGGTTGATGGTGATGATGTTGGTGAAATGTTTAGTGACTCGGCCCTTTCAAAGTTAAAACCCCGAGGTCACTCAATGGTGGCATGATATAACTGTTTTTATAAAATTGTTTTGGCATTTGTTTACTGAGTACATCAAGTACTCAGCCCTGCATGTGTTTCCCTATGTGCAGGTTGAGCGGTGACGAGCACGGTGGGTGTTGAGCATAAAAGTGAAGAATGTCTATCAAATGTCTAGAATATGTTGTGTCTTCATACATAGCATTATTCTACTCTCGAAATGCTTCCGCTAAATATTGTTTCTTTTGAGTTCGTTTATTGTTGAAATATTTTCATTTGGAGTTGTTGGTTGTTGAAATGATACTGATTTTATTCGAGCTATTCCCATTTATTTCGAGCTATGGTCTAGTTGTGTTGTTTTCCCTTTTCTTCCCCGCTTCTTTAATCCTCCCCTAGCCGCGATCAACCGTGTTTTCTATCCTTAGAAAATGCGGGCGTGACAACTGGAATTTGAAGAAAATTTAAATTTTGGGTCTTACCTTTCACGCCGCCGTCGAAATCAGTCGGTATTTAAACTGCTTTTGTTATTCTACCAACTCTTCATCGTCGAAACTGAAGTTCCAGATTATAAACCGGAATTCCAGCTTCGTGATGGTCACCGATTCGCCGTCCTCTATGACGTTCGTCGAGATGAGAGTCGGTAGAAGTGATTTTGAGTGAGGCGGCGGCTGCTAGGATTTTCGCCGATTAGTGATTAATGAGGGAGGAGAGAGGGTGGAAGTAATGGGGGAGAGAGTGGGAGGAAATGAATCGCTTCTGAAAAGAAATGTTGTAAATCTCGTAAATGCATTTTGAATTGTGAACCGTCTAATGTTTTGGTTCTCAAATTGCCCTTTAATATACGAAAACAATATCATAATGTATCGACTGATACTTAATCAAAGCCATCAGATTTGTATACGTAGTGCCTTTTTAGGTCATAGTTAGTTTATATTTAGGTCATGCTAACAAAGCATGACCTAAATTGATCTTAACGTGACATTAAACCCAAATATTATAATGTGACCTAAAACTGCTTAATTATGACCTTCCGTGTTTTTGGTTAATTATTGACCATTAGATCATCTAATCCTAGGGCCAAGATTTGGGCTGCATTTCTGAATTTAAATGCATTATTATTTTGATCATCTGCCTTATATATATTTAACTATTGTAGGAGGCTGTCACAACACTACAAAACGTATATTTGCAAATTATAATTTTTTATAACTAATTTTTGCAGATTTACTATCTCTCTTTCTTTCCTTTTATACAGCTCTTTTTGTATTTTATCTAAACACTAAAAAGTTTTCTTTCCTTTTATACAGCTCTTTTTGTATTTTATCTAAACACTAAAAAGTAAAGTATCTTTCAATAAAATATTTATGTATTCTACGTACAATACTATCAAAGATTATTCTTTAAATGAAATAATTAGCATTGAGTATATAAAGCACAAAAAGTGTTTAAAAATAATTAAACAAAAAAAATGTAAAATAAAATTATTTGTTATACCAAAAAGACGACATACATATGCTATTTGATTTCATACTAATAATTATCACTACCTCCGTCTTACTCCCTCCGTCCGCGAATAGGAGTCTCGTTTTTTCATTTTAATTCGTCCGCGAATAGGAGTCCCGGTTCACTTTTACCATAAATGGTAATAGGGTCTCACCTTCCACTAACTCATTCCACTCACATTTCATTTAAAACTAATATATACAAGTGAGACCCCTATTCCACCAACTTTCTTCCACCCACTTTTCTTAACAATTCTTAAAACCCGTGTCGTCCACAAATGAGACTTCTAATGGCAGACGGAGGGAGTATAAACTTTTGAAACTATACGAATTTTAATACACAATTGGTAAAAAGAGAAAAAAATTAGTAAAGTAAGAATTTATGAAGAGAAAAATGAGTAAAGTAAGAGATAAAGAGAAAAATTAGTGGAATAATGTTAGTAGATGGTGAAGTTCACTTTCTAAATTTGAAATATTAGAAAATTTTTATTTTTAAGGGACGAACCAAAATAGAAATAATTTCTATTATTAGGGGACTAAAGTAGCTACTAACTATTTTAGTGTATCAATCTAATTAAACTTTTTAGTGTGTTTAGTGTTTAAATTAAAAAAGTGTTCCACATAGAAAATAAACATGTATCATAAAAAAAGAAAAGAAAATAAAATAAACAAATCATGTCAATTTTATGATGATGTATAATTGAAAAAAATAACGAAAAAAGACGAGAGCGCTACCCGACTCACGCATAGTCAATTTCCTAGTTAAACTATCCACGTGACCCTACTTCCTTAGTATAAACTATCCACGTGATCCACCTCCTTAGACCATACTTAGGCCATCCGCAATGGGCGGACGATGGCACGCCCGATGGCGCGCATCGTCCGCGCCATCGATCGTCCGCGCCCATTGCGGATACGGACGATAGGTCGCGGACGATCGTCGCGGCCGATACTAAGGGCGCGGAGGATGGCGCGCCCGATGCCTATCGTCCGCGCCATCGTCCGCGCCATTGCGGAGGCGGCGGACGATGGGCGCGGACGATGACACACATTTTACTTAAAAAAATGCGTTTGCTGGGATTCGAACCCGGGTCTATTGCTTGGAAGGCAATAATTCTTACCATTGGGCTACAAGCATTAGTTGAGATAACTTGAAAAATAAATAATTTTCTATTATATCTTGAAATTAATCATCTTAATAAATTTGTTTAATTTAATTAAACTCTATTATATATTAAAAGACGTCATTATCAAAATTCATATGCATTATAAATAATCCGGACTTGTTTAATTCAATTTATTTATCATATTTGAAATATTATATACGTATATATTCGTATTGTAATAAAATTTTATTCAAAGTAAATTCGCATTGTAATATATTAATTTTTTTAAATTCGCATTGTAATGTATTAATTTTTATAAATGAAATGAAGTTTTTTTAATTCTTATTGTAATGTATTAATTTTTTTAAATTCGTATGTGTTTTTAAATATTAAAAAAAATGATGATGTGGCGCGCCATAGGGCGCGCCTTAGGGCGCGCCTTAGGGCGCCCCACTGCAGGTGGGGAGGTAGGAGGATAAAACTGCTGACGTGGCGCGCCATAGGGCGCGCCTTAGGGCGCGCCTTAGGGCGCCCCATTGCTAATGCCCTTAATGGATAAATGGAATGACATTCTTACCGTCATTACATTTCTTTGCTTGATAATTTTTTTTCTTAGGAATCACTATTCCGTTTGGAATGCCCATTCCATTCCACATGGGAATAGTCATTTCATCCATTTAGCTAAGAAATGATCATTTCATTTCATTCCATTCCATTTTCTTTTCTTGTTATTTTAAATTTTAACAAAATTATATAAATATTATTTTTTATTATATTTAAATTTAATATCATCACAATTTTATAATAAAATTAAAATTTTAAAAATTTTTAATAATTGAAAAATCCACACACACACACACTTCACACACTCCACACTTCACACACTTCACACACTACACACATTTCACACACAACATATACTACACGCATTTCACACACAACATATACTACACACACTACACGCACTTCACACACTACACACATTTCACACACTTCACACACTTCACACACACTATACACACAAAATGCACACATTACACACAAAATAAACACACTACATACACTTACACAAGATATACACATTGTCTACACATTACACACACTTACAAATTTTACACGAAATACACACACTACACTGACAAACTCATAGTTTAGGATGTTTAGGTGTGATTAACACATGTTGAATATTTTGAGGTATAAAATCTAGGTTTCATCCACTTATTTGCTATTTTTAGAGTTAATGAGTTTGTCGGAGTATTGATGCAAAAACAGGTCTAAAACGGGCAAAACGGAAGCGAACGGGCCGATTCCAGAGACTTAGCCCGGTCGAGCATTTTTCAGTTCCAAAACGCCCGCCCCGGGCGTTTCCAGAGGAGTTCCAGAAAGTTCGCCCGGCCGGGCATTTTTCATCGGTCAAAACGCCCGCCCCGGGCGTTTCAGTCACCATCGCGATCCTCCCAAAACGCACGGTCGAGCATTTTCTCACCTACAAATCGCCCGGTCGGGCGTTTTCCACAGATGCCCATTTTTGCCCATTTTTCACTCCGAGTATAAATGGGTTCATACTCATTTTCGAACCCTAACTCCCACACTATCAAATTGAGCAAGAGATCGAGAGATTGAAGAGGATTTGAAGGCAAGGAGCTTCCATCTTCAAGAGATTGAAGAAGAAGACTCCCCAACATCAATTTCACCTATAGGGAGTTCTAGTTTCCTTTTCCATCCATATCTTCATTTGTTTTCTTTGTATTTTCTTTTGTTTTGACTTTGATCATGATTAGCTAGATTTTCTTTAGGGATTTGGTGAAGTTTGTATGGAACCCATGGGTTGATCCTTGATTTATGTCATCTATCTCTTTGTGTTGGTTTTGTTGGTTATTGAGCTCTTATTATCCAATTGCTTAGCTACCAAATTGATATATCTTGTTCTAATTGTTGACATTGAGAGATGCATGATTAGAATGGTTAGGGTGTCAACAACTCCGTGCATTACATGTGATCGAGAGATGCATGAGCTAGAGAGGGCTTGGGTCCGTTGTTTTAGGGAGTCAATCTCGAATTGTATGGAGGAGACTCCTACACTAGAGATTGATCCACGTGTTAGATGCGCCCCAGAGGGGGTCTAACCAATCATCCCGACTTTCCTAACCACACATGAGACCCAATAGATGAACATGATCCCGTGATCCATACTAACGGATCCATATCCCTACCTTTGTGTGAAAACCATATTTTACTTGCTTTACTTAGTTAATTGTCTTTATTGCTTGTTTGATCTTTATTCTTAGATTAAGAAAACTCAAAAACACCTTTCATTAGTTTAGACTCTAGATAGTGTTCATCATTGCATTGTAGTACTCAAACCGACTTTTAGCCTTCGTCGATCGATAATTTTAACTTACCACTTGCTACTTATCCCGTGCACTTGTGGGTGACGCTTTTGATTTCTTGATATGCTAGAATGGAATGAGGAGTGAATGGAATGGATATGAGAATGGAATGAGGATGGGAATAGAATGTGAATTCTATTTCATTCTTGTGCTTGGTGAATGTAAGGTTTACAAATGGAATGGAATTGTTATTCCTTGATTGATTTCATTCCTAAGCTTGGTAACTACAAATAATATAAGAATGGAATGAAATGAAATATGAATAATTAATACTCCAGTCGTCCCACAAAAATATGTGCATTCCATTTTTGGAAAGTTATATCAATTTAATAATATAGGTCCCACTATCCACTAACGCTACTTTAATTACCATTCTCTTCCTCTATCTTACTTTACCAATTTTGTCTTAATTCTCGTGCCATACCTATTGCCCATATTTTTATGGAAAGGAGGGAGAGAGTATGTTGATTCTATAAAAATAATATTTATGCAAAAATATTTTTATCAAATATTTTAGATCATATTAATTTGAACGGTACACGTAAATGAGATGAGTGTGTGCATATGTGGTGTATGTATTGTTGATGTGTCTGTATATATGTGCTGGTGTGTGTGTGTGTGAGTACATATATGTGCATGTGTTGCCATATGTATGCGTTGCTGTGTGTGTATGTGTGTGTTGTGTGTGTGAGTAATTTTAATTTTATCATAAAATTGAGATGGTATTAAATCAAATATAATATAAAATAATACTTCTTTCGTCCCTATGTAGTTGAGTCGTATTCCTTTTTGGATTGTCCCATTGTAGCTGAGTCATTTCCTTTTAAGGCAAAAAATACTTTACTCTCTCTTCATCTCTCTACTTTTTTCTTTTCTACTTTATTCTCCTTTTACTTAATTCATTTAAAACAATTTTTCTTAAATCTCGTGACGAAAAGAAATGCCTCTACTACAGAGAGACGAAGGGAATATTTATATAATTTTGTTAAAATTTAAAATAAGAAGAAAGGAAAATGAAATAGAATGATCATTCCTTAGCTAAATTGAAGGAATGACTATTCCCATGTTAAATGGAATAGTGATTCCTAATAAAGAAAAATACACATTCCACATTCCACGCAAACAAAATCATAAATACACATTTGTGGAGTAACCTTAAAATAATCATTGTTTTAGTGGAATTGACTTCTTTCCTCAGAATAACATTACCATCAACAAAGTCGCAGTGATGAAATAAGATGATCACAATTTTCTTCCTTGCCTACACAAGTGAAAATACAAATGTTTCTTCACTTCAACAAGAAGAAGAAGAAAAGAACTAGCTCTAGCTAAGTACAAATATGCTGCTGCTCTCTTCTTTTACTTGGTCATCACTATTCACCTCAGCCTACCAAAACTTATTCTATGGTACAGTTTGTGCCTCCGAATGCGATACTTACCCCCACCCACCCCCTTCTGCGTCCCAAAACAACAATGCTGTGGTTCTTGTTGGAGTCCGACTTCAATACGTTTCAAAACTCGCCTGATGGTTGGTCACCTGCCACCGGCTCTTCAGCCTGCTGGATCATCAGTAGCAGCTGGGAGTGAAAGAAAGCATGCGGAGTCGGGAATGCATGTCCGTAGACAGAACAGAACCTTGAGCGGACTAGTATCAGAAATCTGGAACACCACTGGACCGTGATGAGTATTCTGACACCAGCTTAAGGAACATGGACGATTTGTCCTCTAACAGTCGTGCTGGAGTATCATACTCTGCAACCCGACCTGTAAACATACGTACAAATATCCAAAAGGATTAGTGTAGCTCCATTAGTGCTCTGCTTGCAACTCTATTGTAGGTATAGGGTTAACTATGGCAAATTGCAAGATTAGTAGCCCAAATATGAGATCACACACAGAACATCAAACTGTTGGTCTATAGATCACAATGCACAAGAAGATAAAATGGTCTTGAAGGTGAAAACAAGAATGAAACTTGGCAGATGCATGCGCTTAGTGTCATGAGTAACAGACGAGATGAAAGGGAATTTCCTAGGAAGAGGACTTGGAGAAACTGCATGAAAGGGAAACTTGAAGCTAGTAAAAATGGGAATTGCACTCTTCACAATCATCGCAAGTGCAGAAAGATGGGGTTCGCACCAAAACGCTAATATACTTTCGCTAAAGTTTCTTTTACTTTTCAATTTTTTCAGCCATTTTTATAGACAACTTTGGTATAAGTGAAGAACTGTAAGAGTATAGAAGCGCACCATCACTGAGGACCAAAACCATGTCGCTGTCAATTACAGTTGGGATACGATGAGCAATTGTACAAACAGTGCAGTCTTTAAATTCTGATCTTATTATCTTTTGGATTAGGTTATCTGTCGCAGAGTCAACTGAGGCTGTTGCCTCATCAAGTACCAAAATTCTCGCCTGTTTGAGTAAAGCTCTACCGAGTGATACCAGCTGTCGCTGGCCCACGCTCCAGTTGTCTCCATTTTCTAGAACTGCGAACATCATACACAACAGATCACTTCTTGTTGCTCAGAATTCCATAGATTGGGCTCATTTTCTACTTAAGAAGCCTGATTCAAGTTAAGTACTAGGATAGTTGCTTACCAGGCGTGTCAAGCTTTTGCTCTTTTTGACGAACAACATCCCCTAGCTGTGATTTATCAAGTGCCTGCAGCAATTGATGCATTGAAAGAAAATCATGAATGGTTTTGTATTATCTTAAGAAATCCGTAGGTCTTTAACATTCTGCATTTGAGTCTAAATGGTCAGACTGTATATAGACGGCATGGAGAGAGGCAAAAAAGTATCTACCTGCCAAATATCTTGATCTGGATGCTCCGCAAGTGGGTCTAGATTGTCTCTGATAGTTCCTTCAAATAATGTTGGGTCCTGGGGAATGATGCTCAGCCTGTTCCGGAGGTCATGAAGACCGATTGTTGAAATGTCAATATTATCTATAATTATTCTACCCCCTTCTGGCTCAATCAACCTAAACAGAGCCTGGATCATGGTAGATTTACCACTTCCAGTACGCCCAACAATTCCAATTTTCTTTCCACCTGGAAATATGCAGGAGACACCATGGAGCACGACAGGAAGACTCTCCTTGTAACGAATCTGTACAGAACATGATAGTCAGAAAGTAATCTTCAAGTCCATCTCCCCTACTCTCTCTCACACAGAGATAATAATTCTCTTTATTGTCTGTTATTCATCAAGTTTTCTGTCTACCATGTAGAAGGGATAAATGATCTACATGCTTGTCAAAGATGATATTACGAGATGGATAGCATGCGATCATCGACGTCCAAGTTGGCATTCTAGAACGCAACATTATGTACAAAGTGATTAGGCTGTTTGAACAACAGATTAACCTCATATAGCTTTTTGCCCCACTTTGATTGAAATACTGTCCGCTTAATTTTGGTGTACGAGTCATTAATAAGAAATTTCAATTGAAAATTTTAATGTATACAATAAGAGGGATACAGTTATATGTATGTTTAAACTTTAAAATTGACATGTAAATATAAATAAATTGGAAAGTAAACAAACAAAAAATATGGAATACCTTTAAATCAATTAGTTGAATCGTGCCATTTTCAGGCCATGAAGATGGGGGTCGTGAGTCTTCAATAACTGCTGGTGCTTCACTAGGTATATGGCAGTATTGATGAATCCTTTCTATAGATATGATTTTGTTTTCAAGCTTGCAAAAGCTGAGTATCCATCGGGATAAGCGGTTATTCATATTGAGGCCATATGTCACTGCAAGGCCGGCCATACCTGAGGAGGAAGATTTTAAAGTTAGAATATAACAAAGTGACAGACTGTCCCCACTATCTTATCCTTTATTTTCTCAGAATGCAATTAGCAGCTCATATATGAGAAGCGTTTCAAATAGCTTAACAAATCTGTTATGTAGATAGAAACCACCAGCCCTTTCTCGTAATGCTTACAAATGAAATAACTTCAATCATGTATGAAGTGTTTTTTTAATTAGCAGAGTTTAACATATACGTAGACAGAAGCCATCATCCCTTTTGTCCAATGTTCACAAGTGACAAAAAGGTACAGTTCTCCAAGTTGAGGTAAAAGTTAAACTATAAACTACAGACCAGAAATAATCAACACAAAGAAGAGTGATTACATCATTTACTTACTTGGATCTATACTTCCAGCTGGTAAGCTAACAAGCAAGACTACACAAAAGGAAAACACAAATGTGGACAACAATTCCATGCGCAAACAAAGCCATTCAATAGCTGCAACACTGCAAAAGAATGGACGAGCAAAGCAATCAAGAAGATATAGATTTCTCTTCATGAATCTCTTTTCTTGCCCAAACCCTCTGATTGTAGCAGCTCCAGCAATAGATTCAGCAAAAAGATGAATTATTGGAGACTTCTGGATACTAACTATGCGGACAAGTTCTCTGGATGAAGCCATGTAGTATTTCTGCATTTGTGAAAGAAAAATAACACAATCTAATTTCTCAATAAAACTTGATAAGCACAATTATTTATACAGACTTCATAATAAGTCGAACACATTAACACTATAACAGAATTGAACAAATGCATGCTACAATGAGATTCAAAATACTTGTGATGGGTTCAATATATAAGAAACTCGCAATATAAAAGAAACAATAAATTACAAACATGCTGATCATGCCTTATTAGGCTGTTTAGGCTAAAACAATTTTGGTACATTTATGGACCTCCATACATAAAAATCATCCAATTATCATGTAGATGCATTTGCTTAGGTTTAGATTAACTGAACCACCAACTTGCATAGAGGGAAGAATATATGGGAATAATTACATACCTGCATCCACACGCAAGCAATTGCCATTGGGATAACAAGAAGCAAAACTTCCCAGGTTACTTGTGTCATTACACCAATAATGCCAAGAAGTTGAATGGTTGTGGCAGCAAAGCCACCAAGTCTGAATGGAATATCGAGATCAACAACACTTTGATCAATCGACACCTGGTAATCACAGGAAGCACCATAAGAGGTGAACTAATGTTAAGGATTTTGAATGTAAAAACAGAAAGACATTGGCTTACACGATTCAGTATTCGTCCAGATGGAGTAGAGTCAAAGAAAGACATTGGGGCCCGAAATACTGTTC
The DNA here is from genome assembly GCF_004379255.2 of Salvia splendens. Taxonomy (NCBI): domain Eukaryota; kingdom Viridiplantae; phylum Streptophyta; class Magnoliopsida; order Lamiales; family Lamiaceae; genus Salvia; species Salvia splendens. Next base: position 9,779,200 of record NC_056044.1, read on the forward strand.
TGAGCATTTTCAGAAATAATTTTTGTGCAGCTGCAAGACCAAATGTAGCAACAAGAACAGCCCTGATAAATATGAACCAGGAGCTTCCAAAGGCAAGTGCCATATAAACACCAATAAGCATCATGCTACCGGTTTTGGGCTCATCCCCAACAGTCTGTGGATTTGCCCAAGCCATCCACCAACTACTAGCTATTTGAAGGACCTGAAACATTGTTTGGGCAAGAATAATCAATGGAATCAATAAACCCTTATATGCAGCTGTCATATATGACAAATACACTTTCATGCTGACTCTTCCCCGCTCCCGCTCCTCATCCTGCACGAGCTGCTTTTTCCTTGAACGTTTAGCTTTCTTTTTCTCTTTTATTGCTTTCTGTTCTGATGAAGATACACCTTCTTGGACTTCCTTTGCCAAGCCAGTAATACTAGCTGAATTGGGCATTTCAACTGTGACAAGAGACTTAAGATTATCATTTTCATCAGATTCTTCAGAAACAAGGTTGCAAAAATCCATCGCCTCAATTGCTTCATGATGAGCCTCTACCAATGTATTAAAATCCGTCCCTGCTTGCAAGAGTTCATCATAAATTCCAGCTTGAATAATCTGACCTTCTTTCATAACCTACACATTAAGGTAGAAGGGCTGAAAAAACAGAAAAAGGTAATATGAAAGGATAACAACTATCTTTAGTTTCTCTGAATCATTTATCTCGTACTCCTAGTTTATGAAAATGGGATTGCAGCATGTGCACTAGCACTTAAATTTGTTTGCAGAAATCTCTTAAATTCAGAGTATGATCTATGTGGAAAGCAATAACAAAATCAACAACAAAATCTGGAGGAGTCCAGCTAGTGCATAACTTGATTATTTTCACAAATTAACTCTACTGCAAATGACAACGAAATAAAATGCAATGAAGGCGATACCAAAATCAAGTCAGCGGCAGGCAAAAACTCGACTTGATGGGTGACAAAAACAACAGTTTTTGCAGCTAGAGCCGTGAGTATATATTCCTGCAGTTCCAGAAAAGTATTGTCAGCCAGATCAAAAATTTCTAGGTCTGCAAAATGCAAATAAAATAAGGAAATGGTTTCCAAACCTTAAATAATTCTGAGCCTGTATGTGCATCAACAGCACTGAAGGGATCATCAAGCAAATAAATATCAGCATCTTGATACAGTGCCCTAGCAAGTTGCACACGTTGCTTCTGACCACCACTAAGATTTATCCCTCTATCACCAATAATGGTTTGATCACCATGCGAAAATAACTCCAGGTCTTTCTTCAACGAACATGCATGAATAACACTCTTGTACTTTGCCTTGTCCATGGAACTTCCGAAGAGGATATTTTCTTCTATGTTTCCTGATTGAATCCAAGCAGACTGAGGGACATAGGCTGCAGATCCGCAAATTCGAACCTAACATATAAAGCCAAAGATGAGAAGTCAGATTTAACCAAGTTCCTTGACTAGAACTATAAGAATGAAGGATAGGCACAAAGGAAAGGAAGTTAGCAGCCAAAATATCAGACTTACTTCACCAGAGATTTTTGGAATCTCACCAAGGATGCAAGAAAGGAAGCTCGACTTCCCTGAACCAACCACACCACAAACAGCAACACGCATTCCCTTCTCTACCTTGATATGCATATTGGAAAGGGTTGAGGTAGGCAAAGACTGATCCCAACAAAAGTCCCCATTTTTTATTTCGATGGCCACATTTGAAATGCCTCTTGGCAAAGTAGTGATTGCATCTTCAGGAAGCTCTTCCTCCTGCAAGAATCCAGAGATCCGATCTAGGGAGACTTTAGTCTGTGCCATCATAGATACCAAGTCAGGAAAATTTCTAAGTGGTTCTTGCAGGATCCGGAAAGTAGCCAGAGCAGAAAGAACACTGCCAGCTGTGAGCTGACCTCCTAACAAAATGCACATCCCAAATGTAATAGCTGACACAAATATAGGGGAGCTCCAGAATATAAACGTGATGAAAGCCTGAGAGTAAAGGGCTTTCCGCAGATACTTGAATTCCACAGTCCGCATTTCTTCTAGAATCAAACGGTACCTATCCTCCCAAGCCTGCGATTTCAGAATCCTCATGTTCCTGAGGCATTCTGAAGTTTTTCTCATCCTATCGTCCTTGGCTGCCATCAACTTGTCTTGATAGCTTTCCTGAATCCTTGCCACTGGAACAGTTGCAATAATGGATACAACAGTGGCAATGAGAGTGGCAAGTGAAGCAATCCCAACATTCTTGTACAGAATTGCAAGAGCAAGGATAATCTGGAGAGGAAGCATCCATATGTCATGCAGATACCAAGCAAAATCCCCTACTCTCTGAACATCCACAGCCATGTAATTGACAATCTCTCCACTGGTGTGATTTTGCCTAGCTGAGCTAGAAAGTCTTAGGCCTTTCCGGTATACCATTGCTGTGAGGGCTGATCTAACATGCATACCCATAATATCTACCCCAAGATACCACTGTCGGGTTGTAATAGTCTCCACCAACTTTGCAGCAAATAAAATTCCAGCAAGAACATAACCCTCATTTGGGTAACTCTCCTTTCCACATAGGTAGTCCACAAAGTAGCTAATCATATATGGTCCGACATAAGACACCAAAGTGTTCAGCCCAGCAAATATTGCATTGCGCCAAGCTTCTTTCCAGAAAGACTTGAGAATAGCCCAAGCTAGAGAAGGCGGTTTCTGGGGATTCTCTGCTTTCAGTTTCTCCCAACTTGAGTTCAATATCTTGTAATTGGCCTTGGAACGGTCTTTTGGTGCAAGCAACGGGATATCCTTCAGCTCCAGTGGCCTCTTTGCACCAATTGAAAGAAGTGGGTCCAGCCATGAAAGTGAGATCAGACTGAAAAGCCCAGCTTCACTGTAAGGAGTAACCTTAAGACACCCTGCTTCTTCTTCGAGCAGCAATGGCTCTTGAAGACCAGAGTTACTACTGACTTGGATACCAGTAGCACCCCCAGCAGCAACAAAACACAGAAAAGCAAAAGCTGGAGTAACAATAATGTTTGCTAAAACATGAGAATCCAATTGGTCTGATCCTTCTTCAAGAAATCCTTTACCATCAGCACACAGCATACACAGGCATATGATAAAAGATGCAATCCACCAAACTCTCAACAACAATGGACATTTCTCAGCAGCCTTATATTTACAATAAAGAACCGAAAAGCTCAGCACAAACCAAGCTAAACTTAGAGCTGCAGGCAGCAATAGGACAGTCCAAGCAGAATTTCCACTCTCGCCTCGTGCACCCTCTCGTATCAGACCAATTCCATCATACCCCAATACGAAAACATAAACTAACAAAACATAAAAGCAGCACAACGCTGAAGCTTTGTATCTTTTACCAATCACAATGTTACGAACTTCCTCGCCATCCGCAACTCCATTCTGCCTAATATCCACAGCACTCCCAACCAAGTTGTCCTTCCACAGCCGAGTCCTGCCACAACACACGGCAACAAACCTCGCAGATACAATGAACAGAAACACAAGAAGCAGCGTCAGGTTGATGCAAACTGCGGTTAGTTCCAGCACGGACAGCTCCCTAAAGGCGAGCACCACCCCGTTGGAAGCCCCAGCGACCAACAATAGATCGATAACCATAATAATCCTTAGAGATGCCAATACTCAAAGAAGAAAACCGATAGAAATCGATGCCTAGGAGCTGAATAAGAAGAGAAACGTTAGGAACGAAGTCCAGTGCCAATGGTAATGTTAAGAGATCAAATAGAGGTAAGGGCAATTTACCATCTGGCAATTGAATGCGCAAAGTATTGACAAGTCACAGACGAAGACAAAAACAATCTGCACACGAAAACAAAGTCATCAAAACCAAATACAGCAAACAGCAGCAGATTCTGAAGCAGAAGAAAACAATAACAATCACACTCAAACTCTTCCAAAACCTTCTCTCTCTTCCCCCTCAATTCACTGCTACCTTTTTTCTATATATTGCACACAAATTGAATTAGAAATTAGAAATTAGAAACAATTGGAATCACCAAAGATCAGAGTGATGAGAGAGGAGGAGTGTGGCACCACCAGCTCACAGCTAGAATTTTGCAATGGAGATGGTGGTGTATCAGTATGAGTATCAGAATCACTGAATCAGTGAGAGATTAGAGATCTAATAAGCGTGCGTTTCTCTGAGCTCACTGTATATTTATAATAATAATAATAGTATAATGAAATGATCTTCGTATTTTTTAATCATTAATAAGTAAAAGATTAGCAACTAGACTGACATATGCTATATAATTCGAATTTATAAAATATGATTCCATTAAGATAATATAGTGATTCTCAACTGGATTTACTATCTCTCAGCGTTTAATTCTGTGATTTAGGAAGATTGTAGTAGTATACTACTCCCTCCGTCCCGCACTACTCGCACTTATTTTCTTTTTGGGCGTCCCAAGTTACTTGCACTCTTTCCATTTTTAGAAAAAATTTTCACTACAACCGTAATTTTTGACTTTCCTATACACTCATTCCTTAATCTCCGTGCCGAAAAGGAAAGGAGCGAGTAGCCCGGGACGGAGGGAGTAATAGTTAGGGCTTCAATTTCAGTTGAATGAAAATATTTGTAACCGCATTATTCTCCAACTAACCATTTTCATATCAATTGAACAGGATATACATATATATAGCCTTCAACAATGTAATCATACTACTATAATGTGTTTTGATTAAATCCGAACTTTCCTCAAATTATTTAATCATCCGTTAACTTTAGTTTATAGAAGGTGGATTATTAAAAAAGAAGTTGATATTTGGATTTAAATGATCATATATGATGCATATCCATCTCCTTTATTATAGAACATCAGCAACAAAACTAAAAAAGCACACGAACCACGTTTATAAAATTTCTCACTTCACCCACCTCACCAACCAAGTCTTAAATGTAACACTCTTATGTGTTTTCTCTTTTAGAATAGTCAAATGTAGTGGAGTACTTGTTTTGGACACAAAATTTTTAAAAATGAAATTGAAAAAATTAAATAGACTAATGGAAAGAATAAAAAAAAATATACTTATATTTTGTTAAAAAAGAAAATACTAACTCAAATTTAGGTGGTGTATTTCAAAAAATATGACTAGCTTATGGTGTGGAATGCAAAGAGAGTAGTACTGTATGATTTTAGTGAAATGACAAAGGTCACTTTAAATATTAAATGCGTTACATTATAAATGGATTAATATAAAGTAATGACGGTGTAGTATTGTGGGGTGACGGTGGTAGTGCCGTGTGACAGCGGAACTTTAGATGATGAAATTTGTAGTTAGGGGAGAATATTAATTTCGCACAAATATTAAAATATAGTCATAGGTGGCTGGATTCGGCCAATATTACAAAAAAGGCTATTCAATTATAGCGATGGAATGAGTCTGATTCATATTATAGTACTATATCATATGAATTTATTAATTGTTTTTTATACCACATCACGTGATTTATTCTGTCTACGATATTGGTATATCCGCTACTTCATTATTCTATTGCCATATTCATAATAATTAAAGAGAACTCATAATTAAATTCCAACTCTGCATTCCCAAACCCAAGTTATAAAAACATTAAAATTCTTAAACTGACAAAACTAGTTTGTCGTTTGATGTTTGGACGAACACCTTTAGAGAGTTACTTCATTACTCCTAAAAAAAATTTGACTAATTTTATCATTAAAAATTAAATCAAGTCTAAATATAAAAAGTTTTCAATAAATAATAATTCTACATGTAATGTATAATATGAAGTTTACTATCCACTAATACTCCTTTCGTTACATTTTTATTCTTTCTAGTCCTCTTATTTTACCAATTGTATATTAAAACTTGTGTCATTTATAAGTTTGTCTATTTTTAAGGACTAAGATAGTACTAAATATTTTTAATATAACATTAAATAAAAATAATATTCTATTATATATGTATAATTTCTAACATGTAGTTACTCCGTTCCACTCTAAGTGACATACTTTTTGTTTTTGATAAAATAAAATTAGAGTTATGTATGGCACCCTACATTTTTGTTTATTGTGGGAGTTGATTGTATTAAAATAATTTTGCATGCATATGTTATTTAATTAATCAAATGATGGCTTGGAGTTTTATTTTTTAACGTTTTAATATTAATTGATCAAAACGCTCATAAGTGTACTTTGCCAGTATATCAGTTTTGATTTTCATTTTGGGAAAAACTAGAAAGTTCGAGGTAAAATGCTGAAGGTTTGTGTATTTATCGACAAATAATCCTATTAAATTTTATTCACACAAAGTAAAAAAATATAAATTGAATTAATGATAACTAAAATTATACTGACTTTATAAATCACAAATAAAATTAGAGAAAAGATAAATGTACATAAATTGTACATGTACAATAATATCCTTAAATTTTTAAATTTACGTGAATATAATTAAAAATTAGTTTTGTTTTTTATTGTATTATATGTAGCAGTAAGAAAGAAGTGATATAGAAATTTTATGTCGAATTGTAACATGATTTCGAGCTTGATTTGAATTAATTATAAATATTTACTAAGAAAATATTATTTTGCTTAAATATACAAATATTTAAGTAAATTTTTTTTTTGAAGTGTTGCAAAATGATTAGTATGAAATTTATTTTAAAGTAATTAATATTTATAAAATAATTTTCAATGTAAAATGTTAAAAAAATGTTCAGGTATGTACGTACAATTTATGTACGTTTATACTCCTATATAGTTTAAGATAAAAATTATATAATGACACAACACAAAAATCCATGTTAAAGACTTTATTGACCATGTAAGCGAAAAACATGCAGTAACCGGTCGTTATTCAAACTATATCATTCCCACCTCCCACATCTAAATCTATTTTTATAATGATGCTATTTTTACTGTTATTGACGTCTAATATCATAAAATTTTTAAAAAATTATTTTTTTCCTATAAATAGTTGTTGATTTTTTTTCTTACCGGCAATAAAATCCTACTACGTTATAATAAAATGGATAACCATATTTAGATTTTAGGGAATTTGTAATCACATCACTATCATTCTTCGGTGGTTAATATCTTATATGATGTAATAACAAATGAAATGTAGCCGGATTTTATCGTTTATGAAAAAAAAATCAATATCTATTTAAGTTCGTGATATAGTATATCAAGTTTAAAGTTCATAAAAAAATTATTTTTTTAAAAATTCGCGACAATATCTCTCTCTCTCCTTTTTTTAATAGCATTGATTGTAACGAAAAATGGCACCTAGTTATTGAGCACATGATTTCTAAATCTTTGGCCCATGAAAGTGGCGTTTCCAAGTTAGAATTAAATTAGTGGGGTTTGTTATACACCTAACTTAAAGTAAACTTATAAGTATGTCTTTTCTCGATTTTCTCTTCAAACTTGGTGTTCAGTCCTCCACCCCAAAACACTAATTTTGGTGGTCTAAAATAGGGATGCTTAAACAATTCTCGGTTAAATGGAATCGGAATCGGAACCGGAACCGGAAGGTTAATTGGGGAACCGGGTACCGGTTCCAACTTTTTAAATAAAATCGGTTCCGGTTCGAAACCGGAACCGACCGGTTCCTAACCGGGAACCGGTTTATAATTCAATTTTATTTTTTTACAATTTAATATACTAATAAATCTAATTTAATGGAATTCATTTTGAATTAAAGTAAAATAATTTGAAACATTGAGTGATTTTTAGATTTAAACAATGTTAGATTTGCGAGCTCTGTTTTTTGAAGTATTTAAAATGTTTAAACGGTGATACTTTGAATCTACAATTATTTCCCTAATCCATTTTTTATGAACTAACTACAATGAGTAGGACATCATAAGTTTGTTTTTAATTTCCAGAAGAACTTATACAAATACAATATCATTTCATATGATAGAGATTAACTTTATAAATATACAAATACAATATCATTTCATATGATAGAGATTAACTTTATAACAAATTTATGTAATAATTCATTTAACATACGATTTTAACCTATTTGTGAATAATTTATTAACTGTTCCGTTATAAACCAAAACGTCACAACAAGATCAATTAGTATTGGAAATTCCAATGTATATTTGTTTATCCAAAAAAGGGAAAATGGAATTCAATTTTAAAACTCATTTTAAAAAAAAATTGCTAAAGTTTAGAACTCCTATTTTTGTATTAAAAAATTGCTAACATAAACTAGTCCGACCTACTACACTTGGCATCACTCTTATCCATATATGAATATTATTGTATTGTTGGTTTGTATTTTTTTGTTTATTTATTTGAATTTTTAGGTATTATTTGTTATATTTCTAGATGTTGGATTATTATTTTTTTAGTATTGAACTATTTAAAATTATAAATAAATTCGGATTAAAATTACACATCGGTTCCGGTTCGGAACCGAAATCGACCGGTTCTTAACCGGCCAGTTCAAAACCGGAACCGATCGGTTCCGGTTCCGGTTCTGGGATTTATGAAAATTTAAAACCGGTCAACCGGTCCGTTTAGAACCGAAACCGACCGAATAAGCAGGCCTTGTCTAAAAGTTCATTTGAATCTATTTTTAATAATATTTTTTTTCTAAAGTGGTATTCCTTCGAGCAGAAATGTATTCATTTCTTACTTAGTAAATACTTTTTATATTTACCCTAATAATTTATGTTATTAGTTCGTCCCACATAAATGTTTATTTCTTACTTAGTAAATACTTTTTATATTTACTGTAATAATTTTATGTTTTTAGTTGGAGTAATACGTTACTCCCTCCATCTCCTAATAAGTTAGTGGAATATGTATCCCAGTGGAATAAGTTGATGTAATATGAGACATACTAATCATTTATGGTAAAAATGAAATATAACTTTTAATTAAAAATGAAATATAACTTTTAATGAAGGACGAATGAAAATGGCAAAATAAGACTCTTAACGTGAGATGAAGGGAATATTATATACACCAACTTTCAAATACTGCACATAATAATATCATTTCTCAATTCTATGTTTGGCCCGTGCACGGGTGACACTAGTTATACTTAAACACACTAGATATGTTAATTTTATATCTAACTATGATTCTTATTAAAGTTTGATTTGTTTCAAAATAAATACTAAATTTGATTTTTTTATATACTATTTATAATTTAATTATTTTATTTTACATAACAATTGAAATGCCACATAACTTTTTCTACTGAAGCTAGTTTAATAAATTTTTTATATTGAAGATAGTTTAATAAATTACTTACACAATTTTTTTAGGGAAAATTGCCTGTAAAATTATGAACTTTCAGAATAGTTTGGTTTTTCTCGTGAACTTTAAATGTTGCATGAAAAGTCATGAACTTTACCAGACTGTGAAAATTTCCCATCCGACCCGACCCGATAGATTTCCGACGCAATTGCTTATCCTACGTGGCACGCCGGAGGTGTGACTTGGCAAAACTCCACTAATTCGGATTGTTCTCTACTATCTTTGCAATCTTTGACCCCTGACTTATCACAAACATACAAGTAGCACAAATGCAAACATACAAATCAAATTCCACATACATATCGACATAAACATACAAATCGAATTCCACAAATCGAATTTAGCATAAAAGTAGCATTAATTCCACAATTTGAATTGAACCCTAAATTTGTCATTTTCCAAGTCACGCCTCCGGCGCGCCACGTAGGATAAGTTTGTGTCGAAAATCTATCGGGTCGGGTCAGATGGGAAATTTACACAATCCGGTAAAGTTCACGACTTTTCGTGCAACATTTAAAGTTTACGGGAAAAATTAAAATATTCTGAAAGTTCATGACTTTACATACAATTTGCCCTTCTCTTTATTCAATATTGATGGTTGTGTTAATCAGATATATTGATCATTTGTCTTTTGTATCTCTCATACTCAGCATAGGCTGATAGAAATCCATGGGTTCCATCCTAAAACCAATTGGTGATAGGAGGAGGGGCCCATGAGATTTATATACTAGTTTCAGTTTTCTCTTGACACCGATGTGGGACAGTTATATGTTATATCACCCTCCCTCAAACCCTTCAAGATTCACCTTGGAGGGGTTGGACTTTTTTCTACTCGATTGGACAATCGCCCCAATTTTTTTTCAATCGGTTAGACCACTTAGCCTAATTTTTAAGTCCAGATACACTGCTGGGTCAGTCATTTTTTCGGTTTCGGCCCAGATATACTGCTGGGTCAGTTAAATTTGACCCACAGTCGGCGACCTACTCTGATACCATGATAGAAATCCATGGGTTCCATCCTAAAACCAATTGGTGATAGGAGGAGGGCCCCATGAGACTTATATACTAGTTTCAGTTTTCTCTTGACACCAATGTGGGACAGTTATATGTTATATTTTTAGTTTCAATTGCCAACACCCCTCCCTTGTGTTGAGCAAGGAAGAAGATCACATTAAGATATCAGAATCATCCAAAGAAGGAAACAAGAATAAAATCAGCATAAATCAATTAGTATTGATTGAGTAATTTATTTCCTATGATTATGTAAATCTTACCTTGTACAAGTGATGTAAAACTCTATTTAAAGAGTAGTAGTCAAAGTGAATAAAACAACACAATTTACCACAATCTTCTTCCCTATACACTTCGTCCCTTCAACCATGCCTAATACCAAATTCAAGATGGTATCAGAGCAGGGGTGAGACTCAGAGAAGTCTCATCACTGTCTCAGAACCAAACCCAAACCCAAAAGGCCAAGACCCGACAACCTCTGTTCAAACCAATACCATGCCGGATTCCGACAAAAACCAACCCCAAAAACCAACCGAAAATGAGCAATTTGCTCGACTATTTGCTGAGTTTATGCGCACCAACATCGCACAAAGCCAGCAAGTCATAACCACAATACTGAACCACTCAGAAAATAAAGTTGAAACACAGAGAGTCGATACCTCACCATTGCTGATCGGAACCAAACTCAATGGCGAGAATTACTCACTCTGGGCCATCCACATGACGGCGGCAATCAGCGGGAGGGGGATGATGTCTCACATAACTGAAGTCCCAACCCCTCCGGTTAAAACCGATCCAGCCTTCGGTAGATGGCAGCAAGGAGACCACTGCGTGTTCACGTGGTTAATCCAAAACCTAGAACAGAAATTGGTGAATCGGGTGTCTCAATACCCAACAGCCCGAGACGTGTGGAAGAGCTTGGAAGTCACATATGCAAGCGGAGGCAATAAAATCCAAGTATATGATCTATACACAAGAGCAAATAGGTTAAAGCAGACAGATGAATCGTTGGAGGATGTATGGACAATCCTACATGATCTATGGGTTTCAATCGATCAAAAACAACCCAATCGAATGAAATACCCAGAAGATATCGAAATCCACAATGCTGAGAAGGAAGAACAGAGGCTGTACCAGTTACTCGTTGCACTGAACGACAAGTACGAGGGAGTTAAGAAGGAAATACTCAGATTAGAACCACTACCGTCAGTAGAGGTGGCATACGGAATCCTCCTGCAAGAGGACACCAGAGCAAACATCCTGAAGGCAGGGGATACCGGGGCTGCCCAGGGAGTCGCGGCTGGACTTATCGCAAGACAGCCATGGATAAACCAATCCGCTCACCGCCCCTCCCCTCACCGAAGCGGCGGCAACGCAGACGGGAATTGGAACAAGAAAACGGAGGAGGAGAAGCTACGACTCACATGCACCCACTGCGGAAAGAAAAAACACACTCGGGACACATGCTTCGAACTCCACGGCTATCCAGAATGGTGGGAGGAGCGAAAATCAAAACCACCGCCTCGAGGAAGAGGAATGGCAGCCGTCGCGAAAGGAGGAGGGCCAGTGGCCGTCGCGAATGGAGGAGGGCCGGTGGCCGTTGCGAATGGAGGAGGGCCGGTGGCCGACGCCATCGGGGGAAACACTAAGGCCACGACATCCCGAGGCAATGACCAGCCGGAGGAAATTTCCTTCGGAACAGTCTCCTTCGCTCACGGAGGAATCGGAGAAGACACGGCGCAGCAAATTGGAGGCGGAAATGGTGGAGGTAAACTAGGGTTTGGGGCTTTATTCCCAAGCCCTATCATTTTTGAGAAATTAGGAAAGGCACCCCACCCCATTAAATATCCTCATTCTCACCCCAAACAAATCATGAATTCCGAAAGGCACCCTACTAGTTTAAAAATTCTCAAATCTGCCCCATTAGTTTGCAAAAATACATTTTAGCCACTCGAGAATTTATCTGATAATCTGCTCGAATCATATGCTCTGTCCGTTTCCTCCAATACAAAAAATAACAAATGGATTTTTTATTGTGGAGCCACAGATACCGTAACTTTTGATAAATCTGATGTCTCTAGCATGCATAGGGCACCAAAGAGTTATATTCAAAATGCAAACGGAGAGTTGACACCGGTAGTGGGAGCAGAAACTGTTAGAATTTCACCAAGTTTAACGTTATCTAATTGCCTATATGCTCCCTCTATGTCGCATAAACTACTCTCTATTAGTCATGTGACCAAGGAACTGAATTGTACTCTCCTAATGCAACCGAATTTTTACCTGCTACAGGATATCAGGACAGGGAACATTATTGGATGTGGCACTGAGCGAAATGGGCTGTATTATGTGGATGAGATAGATCAACATGGACATGCGATGGTGGATCATGGGACAGCGGACAGGGAAGCTTGGTTGTGGCATCGCCGCCTAGGACATTCTTCATCGGGTTATTTAAAACTGCTTTTTCCTAAATTGGGTCGAGATTTGTATTATGAAACCTGTGTTTTGGCCAAAAGCAACAGACAAACCTACAAATCAAATAACACTAGAGTTGATTCTTTGTTTGATCTAGTCCATTCTGATGTTTGGGGTCCCTCACCAGTTTTAGGGGGACGGGGTTTTAAATATTTTCTTCTCTTTATCGATGATTGTACTCGTATGACATGGGTATATTTTATGAAACAAAAATCTGAAACCTTCCAGCATTTTACACATTTTACAACCTAGCCCAAACTCAATTTCAAAAAGCCATAAAAACCCTTCGATCAGATAATGGCGGAGAATTTGTGAATTCTGATATGAAACAGTTTTGCCACGACAAGGGCCTTGTACATCAAACTACCTGCCCCTATACACCAGAACAAAACGGAGTATCAGAGAGAAAAAACCGAACCCTTTTGGAAATGGCCCGTGCTATGCTTATTGAATCCAACACCCCAAGAAAATTCTGGCACGAAGCAGTAGTCGCATCAGCTTACCTCTCAAACAGATTGCCATCAAGCTCACTAAACCTAAAAACACCGCTAGAGATCCTCTCGACACTAGCTCAAATTCCCTTACCTCTAACTCTTCGACCGCGGGTATTTGGTTGCTCAGTTTTCGTCCACATTCCAAAACACGAAAGAACCAAACTATCCCCTTGTGCACTAAAATGTGTGTTTGTACTGATGAGAATCAAGAGACAAGTACAGATTCAGGCGATGAAAACCAAGGTGAACCAGAGATTTGTACTTTGTTCGAAGAACAGACCAGTGAAGAGATTGGGGGTATAAATTACCTTCGAGAGCAAACAGAGGAGTTCCACCGAAGAGATACAGCCCCGATATTCACACAAAGACCAAATACTCAAGAGCCTTCTTGGTCAAGAATCACCTCTCAGAAATGGCTTAGGCATATGAAGCAGCACTATATGAAGAAGAGGAAATCCCGTGTACAGTGGAGAAGGCTTGGAGACACAAACATTGGAGAGAAGCAATGCAGAAAGAAATGGGAGCACTGGAAAGAAATGGTACGTGGGAAAGTGCATGATACCCGAGGGAAAGAAGGCAGTCGGATGCAAGTGGGTATTTACAATTAAACGCCGACCTGATGGCTCTATTGAAAGATATAAAGCACGGCTAGTAGCAAAGGGATACACGCGGACCTATGGAATCGACTACGATGAAACTTTTTCCCCAGTGGCAAAAATGAATACCATCCGGGTTCTACTCTCAGTAGCTGCAAACAGAGATTGGCCCTTACATCAGTTCGACGTTACGAATGCCTTTCTACACGGAGAATTAAAGAGGGAAGTTTACATGGAGGCTCCCCCAGGTTTTTCCGATGGCTACAGAAAGGGAGAAGGGTGTCGGCTACGGAAAACCTTGTACGGGCTCAAACAGTCTCCTAGAGTCTGGTTCGGAAGGTTCACCGAAGCTATGGCAAAGTATGGGTTCAAACAAAGCAAATCAGATCATACACTATTCTTGAAGAAGAGGGACAGTCGGATAACCTGTCTAATCATCCACGTAGACGATATGATCATCACTGGTGACGACCATGAAGAAATTGAGAAACTCAAGGAAGGCTTATCACAAGAGTTCGAGATGAAGAACTTGGGAAATCTCAAGTATTTCTTGGGGATAGAAGTACTGAGACCAGAAGGAGGTATCTTCTTAAGACAGAAGAAGTATATCCTAGATATTCTTGCTGAAACAGGACTATTAGATTGCAAACCAGGCGACACACCAATTCTGGTGAATCACGGATTACAGATTGTGGAAGGAGCAGAACTGGCAAACCAAGGCAAATATCAACGCTTAGTGGGAAAACTCATATATCTGTCTCATACAAGACCAGATATTGCTTACGCAGTAGGCATTGTAAGTCAATTTATGCACCGACCACAGAAGAATCATTATGAAGCTCCGTTGAGAATAGTAAGATATCTAAAGGGAACAGTTGGGCATGGGGTACTATTCAAAAGAAGTAAACATAAGGGGATCTATGGATATACCGATGCAGATTGGGCAAGCAATCCAATTGACCGGAAATCACAGGAGGCTACTTCACCTTCATCGAAGGAAATCTAGTCACTTGGAGAAGCAAGAAACAAAAAGTAGTTGTCTTATCGAGTGCAGAAGCGGAGTTCAGGGGTATCAAAAGTGGGTTGATGGAAATATTATGGTTGAGAAGACTAATGAAAGAGATCGGACTACCACAAGGAAAAAGTCAATTGTTTTGCGATAACAAAGCTGCATCAGTATATCTGAAAATCCAGTACAACACGACAGGACCAAACATGTAGAAGTCGACCGGCACTTTATCAAGGAGAATATTGAGAATGGAGCTGTTGAACTCCCATTTGTACGATCCGAAGATCAATTGGCTGACATCCTTACCAAAGCAGTCAACTCAAAGAGTCAATCCAATATTTTGAGCAAGTTGAGCTTTGGAGATCCCACCACTCAACTTGAGGGGAGTGTTGAGCAAGGAAGAAGATCACGTTAAGATATCAGAATCATCCAAAGAAGGAAACAAGAATAAAATCAGCATAAACCAATTAGTATTGATTGAGTAATTTATTTCCTATGATTCTGTAAATCTTACCTTATACAAGTGATGTAAAACCCTATTTAAAGAGTGGTAGTCAAAGTGAATAAAACAACACAATTTACCACAATCTTCTTCTCTATACACTTCGTCCCTTCAACCATGCCTAATACCAAATTCAAGATAGGCCACAAAGACAATGGAGTTGATGTCCAACCTGTGCATGCTGGACGTGAGAACAATTTAAGATCTTGATCTCCTCAACTTGTGTGATTGTGGTGAGCCTCCACAGGCTCGGATCAACGTTGTCTTTTTTCAGCTTCAGAGTATCTGCAGGTTGTTGGTGCTCGGTGGTTTCCTCGCCGATGCCCTTATGTCCGGAGATACTGAACTATAACGATCTTCACCACCATTTGTCTTGTAGTAAGTAATTATCATTTTTACACATATTGATTGATCTATCATTGACATGATTTAAAAAGATTTACTTTGGTTGCACACCATGACAAGTCCAATACCAAATCAAGACAAATATTATTTGGATTGCCCTTCTCTTTGGGCGGTTCTGATCAGTTCGATAAAAGAAATAGAGAATATAAGGAGCATCTCTATAGATTCTTTAATTTCTTCTACCTCTTAGTCACTGTTGGAGCAAATCGTGGCATTTATGGCTTTAATGTACATTCATATCTTACATGTTATAAGAAATGAGTAAAATGATATATGTTCTGGTGCACTGAAAAATGGCAACAACAAAATAGTGATGAGTAGAGATGTAATTTTCAAAGCATAAGAAATGGCATATCTCACATAGAAATATGTTGATACACATATTGAGGTTGAGTTGATTGATAATGAACTCACTCTGGGGTTGCTGACCAAAATGTCACGATCGCATTTTGCTAAAGATAGCGAAAGCGGGTAAACCGCGATTAATAAGAGGGATTAAAGAAACGAGGAAAGAAAAGAGGTAGAACTTGAGAATTTGCACAAGGCCAAGTCGATCGATATCATAAAATAGAAGCCAAGTATTCAATTACACAGTCTCGGAAATAGAATAAACATTTTCTCAAACAAATCAGAGTTCGATGATGAGATTCTACAATTCTCACTTCACAAAAGCACATCGGAATAAGTCCTTACTAAACGACTTCGTGTATAAAGACACGAATCACTGAATGATCCACTTGTTTATTTAGTAAACATCGACTCCGATCAATACTCCTTCTTGACGTTCAACCTGCACATTTAGAAATACATGCAGGGTTGAGTACAGGAGTACTCAGTGGACAAGTGCCGAAAATCAAAACATAAATTATATAGTTGTCAAGCCATCAACAGTAACACATGGAGTTTTTCTTAAAAGGCCTGAGCTTACTAAATTCTTTTGTGATCTTAAAAGTTCAACGGATCAGTCTAAGTTCTTCAAAACTCATACCATATCTGAAAGTCATGTACCGTGAAGGTGGCCACCTCCCACGGACACCATAGCCGGCCAACCCTCATGGATGGCTCACAACCCTCGCGCACTTGATTCCGAACAGGATTTGCAGTTCCATTGGGAACCGAATTCGTTACATAGTTTTGGCGTCGCCAAAACCCACAGGCATATAGCCCAACAGATAGGCCCCAAAAATAGACATTTTATGGCATTACAACAACTTGAAAATAATCACAGCTTTATTTTGAGAAAAGATGATATTTCATAATTTTACAAGTATTTGCTGTATATCCACACTAATGTGCTGGATATTTAAAAGAAAGCCCACATGGTATGCTTATCTCCAACTAACAATTCTCGTGTTGTCCTCACTTGCCCTTGAGCAATTTATCCTTTTGAAATAAATAGCTTAGCACGCTAATTAGTACTTGAACTATTTCTCTTGAGAAAAGAATGCATGCATCCTATTGGATAGCACCTATATCTTAGTCTCGGCTTATAGAATTTTTTTTAATCCTACCTCGGGCTTCACTAATTCGCATGATTAAATTATCCACTTTACTAACTCCGGAGAAATTCTATTTTATCTAAAATTTGCTTGGGCACTTATTAAATAAAATATGGATTCTTAGAAAATTCCCTTATAATTATTTTCTTCGAATTTTCCTTAAGGCCGCCCCATGGCATCGCGGGGCGATGCTGGCCGGCCCTTCGCATCTTCAACTTTAACATTTTCCATCTTTGCAAACTCAGAAATTTATTCGGGAATTAATTAATCAAGCTTCAAGCTCAAATTCCGTAAACTAATTCCAACCTCGCGTAATTAAATATCGGCCCAACGATTACAACCTTGGCCCATACTAATTAATTTGCTTGGCTCAAATATAATCTAGCAAGAGAAGTGGCCCACTTACTTCTTTTAATTTCTAAGGTCCAAGTAAAATACTCCATTTAATCACTTGGCCCACACTTTTATTTGAGCCCATTAGATTTACTTTACTAACTCCGGAGAAATTCTATTTTATCTAAAATTTGCTTGGGCACTTATTAAATAAAATATGGATTCTTAGAAAATTCCCTTATAATTATTTTCTTCGAATTTTCCTTAAGGCCGCCCATGGCATCGCGGGGCGATGCTGGTCGGCCCTTCGCATCTTCAACTTTAACATTTTCCATCTTTGCAAACTCAGAAATTTATTCGGGAATTAATTAATCAAGCTTCAAGCTCAAATTCCTTAAACTAATTCCAACCTCGCGTAATTAAATATCTGCCCAACGATTACAACCTTGGCCCATACTAATTAATTTGCTTGGCTCAAATATAATCTAGCAAGAGAAGTGGCCCACTTACTTCTTTTAATTTCTAAGGTCCAAGTAAAATACTCCATTTAATTACTTGGCCCACACTTTTATTTGAGCCCATTAGATTTCTTTTACTATTCTTGGCCCAACTTTTAATTAATTTAGTGGTCCAACTAAATTAATTAGAAAGGTATAAGCCTATACCCCCAACACCAACCCATCGGTTTCTCTCTACTGCCAATCCCCAATTTCATTTCTTTTTCTTTCTTCATTTCGAAAAAAATTCCCCAAATCGAAAGGAGTCCGATCTCCGCCGCCCCGTCTCGGATCTCACTTCCCGCCGTTCCTCCCGTTGTCCTTCTCTTTTATGTGAATTTGTGGTGTCAAAGAGTGGAGAGGAGAAGGGAGATGGGGACGGCTTATATATGCCTCAAGCCTTGGCATTTTGTGCCTGAAATCTTGGAAAGTTGAGCTTCTATTTTGGGGCTGTCTCTTAGCTCTCTTTTGAGCTTGGTGTTTATGCCTTGTATGCCAATTTGGTGCAAGCTTTGGCATCTTGGATTAGCTGACCTCACTGGTTGTGTGCATGTACATGCCCCTGCGGCCTTGGATTATGGAAAAGAGGATTTGCCTACCCAATTTGGCTTTAGGCGATGAGCTCAGCTCCTCCCTGCTTTTGTTTCCATTCCTCTTTTTGGTGGATTTGTGGAATCTTAGTCCTTGTTCATTCTTTGGACTTTGGCCGAGGAGATGTTCTGTTGTACCATTTACTCTCCTACTCTTGTGAAAGCTTAGAGTCTTAGCCCTTCTTTGTTGACCACTTCTAATCCCAATTTGTGTTAACCTTGCAGGATCCTTTTGGTACAATGTGGCTGTCGAATTGGAGCCTTGTGGCTGCCGGATCGAGAAAGATGGGGAAGAGAGGAGAAGAAGTCTACTAAACATCTCTCACTTTGTTTTGTTGCTAAGTTTAGCAATTGGTTAAGCAATAGGCCTTGAGTAGCTCTTTGACCAATTCCTAATTTATCTACTAGCTAACTTTGGCTCTAACTTTGGCTCCCGCCAATTCTTAGAGTAGAATTAGTTGTCACTTCTTGCCTAATTCCCAAAGTGGCTACAAGCCAAGTCTAAGCCTTGTACTTGTAGACATGTAGCTTGTATTTTTCTTCGTCTAAGCGTATGTGTGTAGAGTCCCTTCCTAAGTGAGAGTCATGGCATGTACTACTTGTATTTAAATTCCTCCAAGTATTTCTCTAATAAAAGTATCTCATGTGCTTTTATCCTTCAAATAATAATTTCCTGTTATTTTATTTCTCCCAATAACAGTACTTAGATTATTCCAAAGTGGGAATTACAACGAGAATTCTACGATTTCACGTCTTCTAAAGAAAGTAATAATGCTAATTCACTCGATTAATTTTGTTAAAAGGAAATAAAAATTTGGGGCGTCACACAAAATGTGGCTAGGAACAGGCTCAGAAGACAAACCAGATTGCCCTCTAGGTTCAGTGATTATGATATGCTATATTATTGTCTAAGCATTGCTGAACAAATAGAGTATCATGAACCATCATCTTATAGGGAAGCACTTAGGAGTCCAAAAAAGGACAAGTGGTTGAAAGCTATGCACGAGGAGATTGACTCACTGTATAAGAGTAAGACTTTAGTGTTGGTTCTGTGACCATCGAGTCAAAGGGTTGTTGGTGTAAGTGGATTTTTAAGATGAAATTAGAAGCTTTCCAGAATGATAGAGCCAGATTCAAAGTAAGATTAGTTGCAAAAGGGTACACTAGAAGGGAAGGAATTGACTATAATGAGATTTTTCCCAGTGGTCAAACATAGCTCAATAAGAATCCTTTTGGCAATTGTGGTCCAAAGAGATTGGGAGTTGCACCAACTGGATGTTAAGATTGCTTTCGCCATGAAAACCTTGAAGAAACCATTTATATAGAACCCGATGGCTTTATAAAGGCAGAAGATGAGAGGAAAGTATGCTTGTTGAAAAAGAGCTTATATGGTCGGAAGCAAAACTCATGGCAGTGGTATCTCAGATTTGATGAATACATGCAAACTATTGATTTTGATAAGTCACGTTATGGCAATTGTGTGTACATCAAGAGAGATAACAACAGAAAATCATAGGTTACCTATATTCTATTTAGATGACATGACATGTTTGTAGTAGTATCAAGCAAAAAAGAAGTCTAGAAAATAAAAGATAGTTGCAATTAGTATTTGAAGTAAAAGATCTTGGAGTTGCTGAACGAATTTTGGGAATTTAGAGGAACAGAAAGAATAAGAGAATGCGACTCACTCAAAATAGCTACATAGTAAAGGTGCTAAGGAAATATCAGATGGATTCATCTAGGCCAGTGATCATGCCACTAGCTCAGCAATTCAAATTGAGTAAGGACCAAGAACCGACGTCAGAAGATGAATAAGATTATGACTATGCAGTAAGTTGTGGCATAAGAAAGTCACAATCTGACTATGTCTATAGCCTCTATGGTTTGTCGGTCAGTTGGATTGTCGGTCAGTTGGAGGTCTTGCCTACGGTCAGTAGTTAGTCTTGCCTACGGTCAGTAGTTGCTCTCTCAACAACAGAGACAGAGTATATTGCTCTAGCAGAAGCATTTTAAGGGGAGTTTCTGGCTCAAGGGGACATTGGTTGCTTTTGGATTGGTGCAGGAGGTTGTGGAGGTCAGGTGTGATAGCAGTAGTGTCATATGCTTGAGTAAGCATCAGTCATTCATGAGCGGAGCAAGCATGTGGATGTTATACTACATTTCATTAGAGATGAAAGCAGTAAAGGGATTGTTAAGATCACCATAGTCTCAACTGATGATAATGCATCAGATATGTTAACTAAAGTTGTTCCCATTTCCAAGCTAAACCATTGTTTGGAGCTATTGAACTTGTAGCAGCACTGAGAAATGATGATTGGAAGGATGATCAAGACTTAATCATTAGATCCAAGATAGATATTTGTAGGGATTATGGATACAAGGAATAAAGAAGGAGGACCAACTTGCAATTTCCTTAACAAGAAGTTAGTTAAAGCAGTTATGGAATGAGGCAAGCTCGGATGAAGATTACACCCATAGACTGAGAGTTGTGTATGGATATATTTCAGCTGATCAAATTGTAAGTTAGTTAGACATACACACTATCAATGTGATGCTTATTTCCCATTCCAAGCTGATGTGATTTCAACCGATAGAGAAGAGTGAAGAGGCTTGAGTGGTTATCTTGTTCTTGATTTTGACTGTACATTGTAAAGTGAGTGAATATAGTTGGATGGTCTTCTTTGTGGATGTAGGTTTATATACTGAACCACGTAAATCTCTTTGCCATTTACATGCTGAGATTCTAGTTTCTTGGTGTTGAATATATCGACTAGGATCTACAGGCATTGACTTGGCCGACTCCATTGTCTCTGATGTGTGCCAAGGTTGTAGTCTTTGAGAGATACATGAAACAAATTATCAATATCTTCATTTAATAGAAAAATCTATACGAAATAAAGCAAGAATGAAAAAATAATTTATTAAATTAACTTATATAGAAAATGTTATACTCCCTCCATCCCACGTTATTTTAGGCCTTTCTTTCCAGCACGAAATTTAAGAATGTTGTGTTTAATGAGTTAAATAATGTTAAATAAAGTGGATGAGAGAATAAAGTAAGAGAGAGAAGAGAGATAGTAAGTAAAAGAAAGAATAAAATAGGTGTGATTAGATTGTTTAATTTTAGCCAAAAAGAGAAACGACTCAAGTAATTTGGAACAACCCAAAATAGAATACGACTCAAGTAATTTGAGACAGATGGAATATGACATTTTAATTACTATAATTAATTAAATTAAATTTTAATATAAATAATATAACATTCATTTTAAAATAAATCAAAATCTAGCAAACACTTTAATAAAAACACCATACAGTCCATACTTTATTAAAAACTTTTGCCTATAAATTTTTTCAAACTCAAGGCAGCGCGGGCGGTGGAGCTGTTGCCTATAAATTTCTTCAAACTCAAATTTTTCGGCGTAATTCCAAACTGAATTCACCATACTTTGACAATATGGAAGATGAAGCTGATACATACGAAGGAGCGAGAGCTCATTTCCCTTTGTGTTTCGGTAAGCAAATCCAAATCTCAAACCCCTCTCGAACTCATCCACAACACCTCGCGTCGGACCTCATCCATCTCCGCCAATGATACACCGTCTGCTTCCAACAAAATTGACGCCTTTCCCTCGCTGTCCACCTCCTCTCAAGACTGGATAAACTCTTTCAGAAATTCAAACCCTAGAAATTCAAATAGGGGTGGCGATGTGGCTGCATTGATTGGACCTCCAAGGCCTCCTGCGGTTTTGGATGAGGAAGATGAGGACGAGGACTCTCGAATTGGGCAACCTAGGCCACCTCCTGGTGCAGCTGGGGATGATGATGATGGACTGACGATTGGGCCACCTAGGCCGCCTCCAGGCTCTACAGATTCTGATGAAGATAAAGATGAAGATGCTGATGAAGAAGATGAAGATCCTGGTTATCGAGTTCCAATGAGCAATGAAATTGTCTTGAAGGGGCATACAAAGGTGAAGCGTTTAGCTGATCTGTTCCCTTAGGTTTTACTATTTTTCATATGCTTTACATTTTCAGTTTTTTTTCAATGTACATTTTCTGTTCCCTCGTGATCTTGTTATGTCTTGAATTCATCAAAGTGAGATACAAATGCATGAATTGTGTCTCTTGTATAAGCTCTGGTTTTTGATGTTTTAGGGAGAGCAAGGTTTGGTTTTCCTCAGATTTAAGAAAGAGATTAATGGCATATACTACATGCATATAAGGTGCCTCAGCTCAGGAAAGTAAGCTTATAAGTCTATTGTTGATGCGAAATCCACAAGACTCCCTCTGGTTGATTTAATTTCTTTGTCAAACTCGTCTTGTTCAAACTTTGTCTGTGCAGGCTGAGTGAAATTCCTATGACATTTGGGTGCTCCAATGATGTGACGATACAAATCCTAGTGTCTTCAATAAAGGAAATATTTGAACTTTTTTCTAGGAGAAGCATGGTCCTCTTGACCTTTTCTGTTTGAGTTTGATCTCCCTTATAGTTGACTAGAGTGTAGTGCTGGAAAAAGGCGCTTCCTTTCTGTGCCTGCTGTTATCCTTGCAGAGTATCTTCACTAGGATAAGTTCTCACGGTACCATAATAGGTCTTACTATGAAGTTTCTCGATCCCCAACCATCTTTTATATTCCTAGAGTGCTTGCGTTTTGGTCACAATGTCATCTTATTTTGGGATTGTATATGTTGTCATGAAGTCCTAAAAGATCGATTTTCATCAGAACATGGAGACTGGAGTTATGGTATTCTAATGTATGCAGTAGTGGATTAGGACAAACATCAATGTTGAATAAGCAGTCCTATCAAGCATTCTAAGTCGCCTTCCTTGAATATACTCCAGATATTCTTCATAATTAACCGTACGACACTCATATCCTTGATTGAATTGCAGAATCTTCATTTCAAAGTTTTCACGCTCACTGAATTGAGAAAAAAAATAGAAGTTGGTAGAGTACATTCCTTTCTTATTCAACAATTTTTGGACATTGGGAAGCCAGATGCCTTTCTGTTATATGGAATCTCATGTTAGATTGCGTCTTTTTCGGATTCAAGACTAGAAGAGTACTCACAGTGGATCACACTGGATCTCGAGTTCTATCTGGAAGCTACGACTATACTGTTCGCATGTATGATTTTCAAGGCATGAATTCCTATCTTCAGTCATTTAGACAGCTTGAACCATTTGAAGGTCATCAAATTCGTGGGTTGAGCTGGATTCCTATAGCAGATCGATTTATGTGTGTCACTGGATCCCCCAGGCTAAGATGATTCCCAATGACCATTCACACTATTTGTTTAGGTTATTTCACGTTCTGATCGAACTGATGTTCTATCTGCTCTGATGCAGATCTATGACCGCGATGGACTTACATTGGGTGAGTTTGTCAAGGAAGACAGACATGTATATCCGTGATCTTAAGAATACCAAAGGCCACATATCTGGGTTGACATGTGGAGAATGGCACCCTAAGGACAAGCAGACTATCCTAACATCATCTGAGGATGGTTCACTGCGAATATGGGATGTAAATGACTTCAAAAGTCAAAAGCAGGTAAGTATTTAAGTTTTTAGTTGCTCACTCATTTGTTGTAGAGCTTTGACTAGCACATGAGGGGTTTATACAAGAATTGAGTGCAATATACATAAAAGTAGGGATGTCAATCGGGCCGGCCCATCGGGTTTCGGGCCAACCCGCTCGGGTTGCGGGCCAATCGGGTGCGGGCTAGTCGGGTTGTGATTTCTTTCGGGTTATAAAAGTTCAACCCTAACCCTAAAAGCTCGGGTTTCGGGCTAGCCCAACGGGTTAATCGGGTTGCTACCGATAAAATTAACATGCGATCAATCCAATAAATAATGATGAAAAATAGTTATATTTATTAAATGTAAAGTATTTAATTATGAGATATTTGAGATATATGATTAAACACAATCATAAACATGATCAAATACTAATATTTGAGATATTTTGTGAAATTTTAATGTATGTTTTAGAAATTTAAATATTTTTTTAGTGAATGTGAAGTTTTAAATTTATTTATCAATTTTTATATTAATAAAAATTTCAATATATAATTTTTATATTTAATATAAAATTGAAAGTTATTTTTTTAGTTATATATATTATAAAATTAATTAATGAAGTGTCGAATTATAAGTAAAAATATTGAATAATAGAAATTTTATCGGGTTTTCGGGCCAGCCCATCGGGTTTTCGGGTCTGGCCCTAACGGGTTGCGGGTTAATCGGGTGCGGGCTAGTCGGGTTTTGATTTTATCGGGCTAGAAATTTCCGGCCCTAACCCTATAAATTTGGCGGGCTATTCGGGCCAGCCCACGGGTTGCGGGCTACACTGACATGTATACATAAAAGGATAAAATCATGCTATATACTTTCAGCAATCACAATTCTTCAAACCTTCAGAAAATCAAGACATGAAAGGATTAAAAGACACACACAGCATGCAGCAGCCTGAGGACCAAGGAGAGTCCTGGGCCAAGCCCGATTGAGTCCCGCCCGGCGTTGGGTGCTCCCGGGACGCTCCCACTTTCGGCCCGACTAGGGTTTTGGGGTGTTCAGGTCGGACCCGAGACCCCTATGTATTTTTTTATATTAAATTTGAATTTTTTTGCTTATTTATATACCATTTCTTCAACATTTTTCCAACAATTTCTAGCTCTCTATCCTCTCTACTTTATTTATATATTTTCGGTTTGTAATTTTTAGGTTTGTACTCCCTCCGTTCCATGTTAATAGAGTCATTTTATCATTTTTGGAAGTTCCAAGTTAATTGAGTCATTTCTATATTTAGTAAAAAGTAACCATCTCTCTTACTTTATCCCCTCTACATCTCTCTTACTTTATTCACCATCCACTTAACACACTATTCTTAAATTCTGTACCGAAAAGAAATGTCTCTATTAACAAGGAACAGATGGAGTAATTTTTAATGTATAGAATTTATATTTTTTATTAATTTTCGACTGAATAATGAATTTTTCGTGTTTTAATTGTTCAACGTTTTGTATTTTGTGAGTAAAATAGCTTGTAATTGTGAATAGTGCAATTTTAATTGATATGAACCCATGTATGATTAGATCCATTAACCCAAGATTTATGCCCTTTAGTGATTGATCTTTCAATTAAAACCCAAATCAACAAAAGACAAAGAAGGATAAGGTGGATATAGCCTTCAAAAACTAGATCCTAAAGGATTTGATGGGAGATAAGAAATGAAGAATCTGAATTTGAATAGCTAAATCCATTGATGGAGAAGAAAACTCTAAAGGAATTCAACATGCAAGATTTAACTAATGGTTCCACTACTTAAAGGAATTCACATTTCCTTTGATACATACCTCTACTTATATGAATCAATTGATGATCAAGCTACCTTTTAAATAGGAATTAGATAGGAATTCACAAAGAAGAAAATAAATCTCTCTAAGCTACAATGTTCATCAAAAGCCACTTAGAAAATGAAGTAAAGTACTATTTATAGGTAGGGCTCAATTTCCAAGAAAAGGCCCACAAAATCCAACATAAAAGATAGGCGGACAAAAAGCCCGGTCAGGCCTTCTAAACCCAATTAATAGCCCGCCTGGGCGAACTCTCTGGACTCCAAGTAGCTTCGCTTCAACGCCCGGTCGGGCGTTCTGTCGGAAGAAATTTGCTCGGTTGGCAAATTCTCTGGATTCCAATTCCCCAACGCCCGGTCGGGCGTTCCGCCTGTTGCTATTCGCCCGCCCGAGCAAACCTTCTGCCATGGCTTGTAGGGTGGTCTTCATCACGTGGCCAACCTCAGACTTCAACGATCCCTCTTGGAACACTCTTCGCTCTCGTCATGGACCTCGTCACGGGTCGTCCGTCCATCTTTAATGAGTCTGTATCATCCTCCTCTTTTTGAAAAAGGATTTGTCCTCAAATTCGAGCTCCCTACAAAATCACAAGGATTTGCAACTTACATTATACTCATCGGGCAAGTCGATCACATAAGCATTGTCATTGATTCGCTACAACACGAGGAAATGGCCATCTTCTCTAGGGGCAAGTTTTTCTTTGGTTGCCATGCCACTTGACTACCTCCCAAAAGAACAATAAGCAATGAACTTGGCATTACTTGTTTTCCTACATGGAATTAAATGTGCCATTTGTGAAAAATCTATCCACTACTACAACAATGTTATCATTCCTTTTAGAGGACATGGGTAAGCCTAGCACATAGTCCATGGAGATGTCTATTCAAGAATGTGTAGGTGGAGGCAAAGGTGTGTAAAATCCAAAGTTACTAGACTTAGATTTAACTTGCCTACACTCAATGCAATGACTACAAAATCTCTCAACATGCTTCTTTATGCAAGGCCAAAAGAAATGTTCATTCAAAATATCAAAAGTCTTCAACACTCCAAAATGCCACATCAATCCTCCTAAATGAAATTCCTTAATCAACATGTCACGAAGAGAATAAGTAGTAATGAAAAGCTTATTCTCTAATACAAATAACCATTCATCCTATGATACTTATCAAAAGAACCCTTTTCACATGTTCATACACAGTGGAAAAGTCATGGTCATGCTCATACTCATACAATTCTCTAATAAATTCAAAACCCACATACATAGAAACACACATTGCAAGCACTTGTTTTCTCAAACACATAACATGGTTCTCAATCAAAGTATCATCAAACAATAAGACATGAGGTCCTAAAAAGGGCATCGACAACAACATTTTCTTTCCCCTTTTTGTACTTGCTCACATAAGGGAAGGTTTCAAGGAAAGCACTCCATTTTGCATATCTCTTATCAAGCTTATGTTGGCGTCCTAGGAATTTAATGGACTCGTGACCGGTGTGGATCACAAACTCTCTATGCATGACGTAATGTTGTCAATTCTCTAGACACCTCACTATAGCATACAACTCCTTGTCATATGTAGGGTAGTTCAAATGAGCTTGGCCTAGCTTCTCGAGAAAATGGGCTATGAGTTTCCCCTCTTACATGAGGACTCCTCCAATCCCTACACCACTAACATCACACTCCAACTCAAAAGTCTTATCAAAATTGGGAAGAGCTAGTAAAGGAGCATGGGTAAGATCACTCTTCAAGGTGTTACAGGCTTTCTCTTGTTCCCCCTCCCCCACTTAAACTCTACATTTTTCTTCACTAGATAATTCAAGGGAAAAGCCTTAGTAGAAAAATCTCTAACAAATCTCCTATAGAAACTTGTTAGACCATGGAAGGACCTAATTTCACTCACATTTTTTGGAGTAGACCACTCTCTAATTGCTTTTACTTTCTCCTCATCCACTTTCATTCCATCTCTCCCTACCATAAAACCAAGGAACACAACCTCATCAACACAAAAAGTGCATTTTGGCAATTTAACATATAAATCATGTATTCTCAAAACTTCAAGGACATCCTTAAGATAACTAGCATGCTCCTCAACACTTTTGCTATAAATCAAAATATCATCAAATTACACCACAACAAATTTTCCAATAAAAATGCGGATAACAAACTCATGTTTTAATCGGTTTAATTGGTCTGTTGAGGTGCTTAATGTCAAATTTATTGCTTGAATTGCCTATGCCCACACAAGGTCGGTTGGCCTAGCTAACAAGCATTCTTTTTCCTCCCATGCATGCGATTTTTCTCCTTTGGATGTTTTTGTTTTTGTCTCACCACTCCCACTCTCACTTGGCTTTTTTTTATCTCACACTCACTCACTTAGCCTTTTTTCTTTATCTCTCTCCCTTTCCCTTTGTAGATGTTGGTGAGCCTCAAAGACATCTCGAGGCAAACGAGGCTTCAACCGGACCTTCAACCCGTTGAGCATGTAGAAATACTCATTGGTATAACCATTCTTGTATACCTTCCTATCAAATTCCCACGGCCTCCCCAACAAGACATGGCAAGCCGTCATATGAATGATGTCTGATAAGTCGCGTTCTAGGTCTTGGTTACTGGTCAGTATGATGTGATTAATGAATATTATGTGTAAGAAAGTGGCTAAGATGTGCAGGTTGAGATACAAGTCAGGAGGAGAGTGGTCAGAGAAAGTTCAGGTGAAAAGGACGCTAGAAGGGTACAATACTGACCAGGATGCGCGCCACAGAGCTCGAGCTGAAGAAGGAAGGGAATTCCTAGGAAACGACCAACTATTGGGAAGGGCAAGGATGTCATTTCATAAGAAGAAGATGCCCTAGGGATTAGGGCAAGCCACCCTATAGATAGAAGGTCACATGAAGAAATAAGAGAATTCCGAGGTCACAAAAGGATTAGGGGTTTCACACACTTGGAGGCTAGCTCCATTTTCTTCTCATTCCTCGCTCATCAGTTCATATACCACTTGAAGCCTTCGGCCACCTGCCGAAGGGGAGTCACCGCCGTTTC
Source organism: Salvia splendens (assembly GCF_004379255.2). Classification (NCBI taxonomy): domain Eukaryota; kingdom Viridiplantae; phylum Streptophyta; class Magnoliopsida; order Lamiales; family Lamiaceae; genus Salvia; species Salvia splendens. The sequence goes on from NC_056044.1 coordinate 9,808,299, forward strand.
AGCCAGTCGCCGTAGTAGAAGTTCTTCGGAGTTCCACAAAAACAATCTTTACTTATTTTTTTATGCATTTCTAATTTACCTTTTGTTAATTCTTGCATTCGAAGTGGATCTTAGTTACTATATTATTTTGAACATCTTGCGTTTTGAATCTTGTTTGCAATGAAATTTGTACTGTTTTCATTTTGTGTTTCAGCTCTTGTTGAATTTCTTTCTGCTTACATAGATAGATCTAGCAATTTCACGTTCGATCTCTTCTGTTGCATGTTGAATCTAAGTAGTAGATCTAGAGATTTCCTTAATTTTTACAAAGTTTAACAAGTTTAGTCTTCGGAAAACGCATGAGATCTGTCTTCGTTTCACATCTGCGACCCTGCATGCTAGCCAGTTTGCATAGTCGTTCCACTTTAGAAGTCGAGTCCAGATCTGAAGTTTCGTGATTTAATTTTAAGGTTTCGTTTATGAAGTTTTCGATTTCTCAGCATTTTCTTGTTACTTGGTAAAGAAGACAATGCCACTATCTGAAATTAGGATCACATTATGCTTTTAGCCACCTTTCCCTTTTGTCCTTTTACTTTTTCAGCTTTTCTGCAGATCTGGTAGCTAGATGGTCAGAACAGTCTGATAATCCTTTTACTTTTGTCTATCCATTTTTAGAAAGTCTTCTCTTTTCACATGCACACTAGCAGTCCAGTTCTTCTATTCACGTAACAACCACAACATGAAATAGTTAGAGACCTACCGGTCAGGACAAGTATAGGTCTGATTCGGTTTCCAGTCTAGTTTAAACTCAACCCCAAAAGCGTAGTAGCTAACTAATTAACAAACTCATAGTTTAGGATGTTTAGGTGGGTGATTAACACATGTTGTTGAATATTTTAAGGTATAAAATATAGGTTTCATCCACTTATGTGCTATTTTTAGAGTTAACGAGTTTGTCGGAGTCTTGATGCAAAAATAGGTCTAAAACGGGCACAACAGAGTGAACCGGATGATTCCAGAGGGTTCGCCCGATCGAGCGTTTTTCATATACAAAACGCCCGGTCGGGCGTTTTAGGCGAGGATTCCAAAGAGTTCGTCCGGCTGGGTTTTTCGCATTTGACAAAACGCCCGACCGGGCGTTTGAAGCTGATGTCACGATTCTACCGGAACGTCCGATCGGGCATTTTCCCTTTTTCAGATCGTGCGGTCGGGCGTTTGTAACAGATACCCATTTTTACCTTTTTCACTCTGAGTATAAAAGTGTTCTCACTCATTTTCGAACCCTAACCTCCCACACTGCAAAATCAAGAGAGAAATCGAGAGATTGAAGAGAATTGAAGGCAAGGAGGCTTCCATTTTCAAGAGATTGAAGAAGAAGACTCTCCCCAACATCAATTCCACCTTAGGGAGTTCTAATTTCCATTTTGGAAGGACTTGGAAAGAGACGAAAATGCGATTAGAATGCGGATCAAGTTATATGGAATGATAACCGAACCGGTCAAATCAGTTAACAAATGTCGTTGACACTTAATCAATGCAGTCTTGCTGATATGTAATTTTCGAGCTTTTATATTAATGGATTAAAAACACACAAGTTTAATTAAATAGCTCTAATATTACAACCTATCTGCAAGAGTACAGAGTCAGCTGTAGTACTTCGAGTGTCGAACCACAGGGAGACGTAGATTATTTAATAAGAATTGACAAGATTAATAAACTAAATTTAAAAACTAAAGTATGGAAATGGAGAAACTCAAGAGATTGAGAACATTGCTCCTAATATGCTCCAGATGTGAATTAACTTAATTGACCAATTAACCTATGGATTAAAGATTAATCTAATGAAAGTTTGAATAAACTCGTTCATTCTACTTACACTGAACATGTTCGTAGATGCTTGAATTTAACCTTGCTGAACACTAAGATCAAATTCGTACTCGTCGGATTATCACTCCTACAGACGCATAGTAAGCTCTAATCCAACTTCTACGTTCCAACGTACATGATTCATTTACAAAATCAATTAAACATTCCTACAGACGCATAGTAAATGTCCAACAATTATTGTAACGACATGTAAATCAACTTATCCAAGATTCATATGCTGAACACGATACAAATCTCAAACTCTTTATCTACGTTTCCACCTTTTAACCAAGTTAAAGAGACATTGGCTAAAAGACAAGATTGAATCATAAATCAGGCCGAAATTATAATTCAACGTAAAAAGCACCGTAGAAAAGATCATAGAATAATACTAATCCATAGAATCCAAAAGTCATTCACATCTTTCACACATTAGGAGCAACGTAAGAGTTTAGCCTAAACACATGGTAATAATAACAATTAAAACCGTAGGAAGCTTGCTCTTGTTGAGTAGAATGGAGATATGGAGATGGATCGTCGGAATATTGGTCGGAATTTCTTCCTTCTCTTCTTCCTCCTCTCTTTCTCTCCTTTCTGTCACCAGCCGTCTCTCTCCTGCCTTTTTTTTAATTAATTCCTCTGTCCCCCTTTGTCCTCCTTTTTCCTCCCATCACGTCACCTCTCTTTCCATCTTTTAAGCTGCCACTTTTTCCCTTGGGAAAGGAAAAACCGCCGCCTTTAACTGCAAAATTACAGTTATAATTTATCCACCCGGCCAGGTGTATTATTGGGCACAAAATTCACCCGACCGGGTGACCAATTTTGAGGACTTGATGGAATTTTCGTGTTCTAAACATCATACCCGGCCGGGTGGATTATTAGGCATAAAATACACCCGGCCGGGTGGCCACTTTTGAGAGCTTTCTGCACAGCTTTTCACCCTCCGAGCTTCATTCTTTGTTTCACCATTTACTCCTCTTCCTACACCACAAAACCTACTTTTGCAAGCATCAAACTATATAAATCATGTAAAGTTAGGGGAATAAAAATGTACAATTTGATTCACATCAAATACCCCCAAACTTATTTGCTTGCTCGTCCTCGAGCAAGATCATAATAAACACAAAACTTTAAAGCTCAGCTCACAAAAGTTTTTCAAAAGTTTTCATAAGAGCGAATCACATAGAGACATGAATGACAAAATCTAAACCCCAACAATTCCATTCAAGATTTCTCACTCTCATGAACCGTCACTTATCAACCTAGAACTTCAAGTCATGGTGCATTTCAAAGTAAGCCCAAACATGTGATCATACAACTCAAACCGTCATCATTGACTCGTCAAGCATTACTTAGCACATAGACTCGCAGATTTCAAATCAAACTTCATTAACTCTACCAAGTTATTTACAAAGCATCCATAAGCATCAACAATAAGGTCCAAGGTCTTAATTCAAGGTTGTAATGGGGCTAGGGATGAGGTAAGATAAATATGGATAGTGAGCTCAAAGGCTACACATTTGAGTGCCAAATTCTTCATTCCTACAACTTCCTTCCAAAGATCAAACAACAAGATTTTACAACCAAACTGTCACTCCCCCAAACTTGATATCTATTCTAGACAAGATTACATCATACAAATATAGAAGCTCTATCTTTATTCCATCAAACTTTTTTTTTTGATAAAGACCTCGACTTTTGCAAATTTGGAGGTCGTCTTTTTCTTTTTCTTTCTTTTCTAAGAACTTCATTCTTTTCACATTACATCAAGTCTAAAAATGTCTACTCTTTACATTTCACCACCCACACTCAAACTCAAACCACAAAGCTCTAACTTGTATTTAGCACCCAAATAGTAGCAAGGTCTTTCGATGAGGCTAAAATGAGGCTTATTTAATTAGCTAAGTGATAGGCTACGTGTTTACACAAATGATAGGAAATTAAGCTCAAAGTGGCTTCTAGGGGATCATGTGTAGGACTAGGCATGTGATCATTTGGCCATAAAGTTCATCCTAGTGCCTTATCCTCCCATATCGTTGACACAAATGAATACAAGCACGCAACTCGATAAAGCAAATCGATCCAAAATAATTTCCACAAGACATATGACTTTCATACTCTCATCAACTCAAGAAATCGGATGTAGTCACAACATGCTCTTTCAAATAAATACATACACAGCTTCTATCCATCCTAAGCTTCAAAGATCAAGTAAGATCAAGCACGATTTCCCAACCAGAAAGCCGAAGATATAGCATGCACCCGTCAATTACATGATTCACAACACTTTTATCATACAATACACCCAAAAACATGCATCAAATCAATTACAACCCCCCCAAACTTGAATTCTTCATTGTCCTCAATGTATGCAAAAGAGAACATAAAAAGTAAAGGGAAAGAAGACTCCCCCAAACTTGGCGTGATATCCAAAGTGCATTCAGGTGGGTGGGTGGGTGTATTTTCCTTTGTAGGTGTGCTTCCTCATAAGCTCGAATGTGAATCCTATCTCCACGTTGCTCCTACAAAAAGAAAAAATTAAAACAACAAAAAGAAAACAAAATACTCAATTCAAAAAAATACATCGAAGGAAAGAATTGAGCGAACAAAACCCTCGATTTATTAAGAGAAAAAAAGAAAACTAAAAACTCATTGGGTTGCCTCCCAACTAGTGCCTTTGTTTAAAGTCGTTGGCTCGACTTAGCCTTCTAGCTACAACTCTAAAACAAAAAATAAAATGTTAGAAAACTATACAAAAATAAAAAACAAAAAGAATCCTAAATTAAATAACCAGTTGCCTCCCCGGCAACGGCGCCAAAACTTGATATGTAATTTTCGAGCTTTTATATTAATGGATTAAAAACACACAAGTTTAATTAAATAGCTCTAATATTACAACCTATCTGCAAGAGTACAGAGTCAGCTGTAGTACTTCGAGTGTCGAACCACATGGAGGCGTAGATTATTTAATAAGAATTGGCAAGATTAATAAACTAAATTTAAAAACTAAAGTATGGAAATGGAGAAACTCAAGAGATTGAGAACATTGCTCCTAATATGCTCCAGATGTGAATTAACTTAATTGACCAATTAACCTATGGATTAAAGATTAATCTAATGAAAGTTGTAATAAGCTCGTTCATTCTACTTACACTGAACATGTTCGTAGATGCTTGAATTTAACCTTGCTGAACACTAAGATCAAATTCGTACTCGTCGGATTATCACTCCTACAGACGCATAGTAAGCTCTAATCCAACTTCTACGTTCCAACGTACATGATTCATTTACAAAATCAATTAAACATTCCTACAGACGCATAGTAAATGTCCAACAATTATTGTAACGACATGTAAATCAACTTATCCAAGATTCATATGCTGAACACGATACAAATCTCAAACTCTTTATCTACGTTTCCACCTTTTAACCAAGTTAAAGAGACATTGGCTAAAAGACAAGATTGAATCATAAATCAGGCCGGAATTATAATTCAACGTAAAAAGCACCGTAGAAAAGATCATAGAATAATACTAATCCATAGAATCCAAAAGTCATTCACATCTTTCACACATTAGGAGCAACGTAAGAGTTTAGCCTAAGCACATGGTAATAATAACAATTAAAACCGTAGGAAGCTTGCTCTTGTTGAGTAGAATGGAGATATGGAGATGGATCGTCGGAATGTTGGTCGGAATTTCTTCCTTCTCTTCTTCCTCCTCTCTTTCTCTCCTTTCTGTCACCAGCCGTCTCTCTCCTGCCTTTTTTTTAATTAATTCCTCTGTCCCCCTTTGTCCTCCTTTTTCCTCCCATCACGTCACCTCTCTTTCCATCTTTTAAGCTGCCACTTTTTCCCTTGGGAAAGGAAAAACCGCCGCCTTTAACTGCAAAATTATAGTTATAATTTATCCACCCGGCCAGGTGTATTATTGGGCACAAAATTCACCCGGCCGGGTGACCAATTTTGAGGACTTGCTGGAATTTTCGTGTTCTAAACATCATACCCGGCCGGGTGGATTATTAGGCATAAAATACACCCGGCCGGGTGGCCACTTTTGAGAGCTTTCTGCACAGCTTTTCACCCTCCGAGCTTCATTCTTTGTTTCACCATTTACTCCTCTTCCTACACCACAAAACCTACTTTTGCAAGCATCAAACTATATAAATCATGTAAAGTTAGGGGAATAAAAATGTACAATTTGATTCACATCACTTGCTCTCGCTCTTTCTTCCTTACCACAATAATTTGTAAACTCCCAATTTTGCACAACTTTAACAGTAAAGTGGCAAGTTCGGGGTCGATCCCACGGAGAAGTTGGCGTGTTGAGTGTGTGAGTAGTGAACGGGGGGAGGGGGGTTGGCTGCTGCCACGCTTTAACTTGGGAGTTTTTAACTACTGTTTTTACTCTAGGCAGAATTAAACTAGCTAGCTTGATCAACAGAGATTTAACTACTGGGTCAAGTAAATTGCAGGTAACAACGGAAAAGTAAATGCGAGGATGAAAACGAAATAACTTTGATTAAACAAAACTGAGAGCAATACAACGTGAAATTACAACTAAGCTAATACTTCGAAAAATAAGAAAGCAAGTAAAACCGAAAAGAATCTCGGTGGGTAATTTAGGAATACGCCGACAGAAAACAAGTATTCTGCGGCGCTTCTTTAATTCCCCTTTCTAACTACGCATTACTTTATCTAAGCTAAGCTATTCTAGAGAACTTGACTAAGTTAAACTAAGCTAAACTAGACGGAAAGTAAAGGATCTCCTTTCTTGTGATGGCACACCCTCTATTTATAAGCTCGATTCGCCCCCAGCTGGATAACGATCCTGACAGGGAATATTCACTCATGCTGAGAATGAGCGACTCATTGATTGCTACGTGCCTTTCTTCTAGAATGACGACGCTTTTGAGTAACAGATTCATGACTCAGGTCCGTCCTTGCGTCTCATAAGCTAGCACGTGTCCCCTTCTAGAACGTTGTCTTTGATAACAGAATGGTGCGCCACATCCAGCTCATTTCCTCACGTGTTATTTTTCTAGAAGCCAGCGGTCCCCGCCTAACTGCTTGATCACTCCCCTTGATCAACTCCCCTGATTCTTGGCCTTTAATCGCCTTTTGTACTTGCTTGATCAGTTTGGCCTTGCTGCCTTGGTCAAGTGGCATTCCTGCACATTTAACACTTGTTTTGAGCGATAAACCGATCAAGCAGCGTACATTTTACCCTTAAACCGATGCATGAAATGAGTCTTATCAAACTGCTCACACTTAAAACATACTTGTCCTCAAGTATAAAGAAAAAAAAGAAAAGAAAAAAGACAAGGCAAATTTGAGGAATGGTTTATTTATTTTACAGGTAAAAGAAAAAACGAAAATTAGACTTCAAGATAAAAACACGTATTCACATGTATGCATTAGATCGAATAATTTTCCAACAATCATACCCGAGGTCGAGGTCAATCCATTTGCCAGTAGCTTGTGTTTCTTCTCTTTCGCTTTTGCTTGATCAAGGTGTCAGCTTGTCAAGATTGCTCAATGTAAAAACCACTGTTGGATTCACTTAGTCACTCATTTATCACCAGAGATGTTAGGACTTGTTCACTCGGTGTTTCCATAAATTTAATACTTTGAATCGGACTTCACAAGATAGTTCCTTAAGGTCTTTGTTTTGGGTTGTAACAGGGCTCAAGGGTAGTAACGTATTAGGGTAGGGTCCTAGGGGTTCTAAGTTTAAAATAAAATTTATAAATTAAAAAGAAAAATCACACGAGTCAAAAAGCCAAAGATTTTACTAAACTCTCTGGACCAGATTTGGGATATTTATTTCTTCCTCTGCTTGATGCTCATTCTTGGTCAAATTTCGACCTTTAGCCTTATAACTTCCGGCTTATTTCCTGACTTTTGATTTTCTGGGTCATGTTACAACTATTTCCTGCCCTCTTTTTCTCAAACCTTTTCTTAATTTTTTTTATATGATCAACCCGATTGTCTAACTTGATCAACCCGGCTACCCTTTATTTCGACCATTCTATCGCTATCCCCTTTTGTTTCCCTTGAAAAAATTCATCTCTTTGACCCTCTTTCCTCATGTGATATGAAACCTTGAATTTGGTTTTAAGGCTTCAAGGAATAGGTGAGAGTGTATGGGCTCAACGTGGTTAACTAAGGGATGCCTTGATTAGTGAGGCGGGTTTGTGGAACGAAGGAAGAAAATGGCTCAAAAGGCTATGTCCTAGTGCCTTTAGTCCTTACTACTTGTGCAATTGTCATCTCAAGATTAAAAGTCAGCCTCTCGTAAAATTTCCTTTTGTAAAAATAGTAGAAAGTGTTCTACTTTTGGCTTATAACTCACATATAGAGAGGCTTCACAGTCCGTTTAGAAATTGAGCGTTTCCATCATACTTGCGTCGTTCAAATTGATCAAGTTTTGGCAATCAAGTTTTTACACGTGAGCATACTGAATCCTTTTTCTAACTCTTCCAAAAAGTAATCAAGTCTTCCAATTATCCAATTTCATGCATATTGCCTATTTTATTACTAACTGGAATTTGTTATTTTTTGTAAATTTTTTTAGCATGTATGATTCTATTGTAACTAACCCGTCCCCCTCTCTACTGCGTATGAACTCGTCCTCGAGGGACTTGATGTAGTGGAAAAAAAGGGTTAGGCACAGGCAACGACACAACACCAAACAAGGGAAACTTCTCACACTTAGACCAGACACTGAGCTAAGTGTGAGAAGTGCCAGCGATCAACGCATGCTAACAAATATAGAAAAATATAACACATAGGCAAAATAGACAACAATTTCCATAAACTTCTCACACTTAGTCCATACAGGACTATGATGTGTGAGAATGGAGTCAAAACACAGTTTACACAAAGAAACAGAGTTAAGGGTGATACTACTGCCTTCTAGATGGTTGAATCAGGGGATGTTGCACGCCTTCCTAATAGCCTCCATTTCACAGGCCTTCCTTATTGCCTCCATTTCACAGGCCTTCCTTATTGCCTTCATGGCGTTTGTGCTCATCGGAGCTCCTTCTCCTTGGTATTTTTATTCTTTTTCTCCTTCGCTGGGAGAAGCATGCTGACAGCGTTAGTAAGCCCCATACCTTTTTTGGTATGGTGGCCCTTCTTGGGAGGAGGAAGGATACTTTCTTCCTCCTTCCTCTTGCTCTCTTCCTCTGCTCTCACCTGGCTGGCTGCCCTCCACAGTCTTGCTTGCTTCTACGGTTGCCCTGGTCCCTTGGTGCGCTTGTCTCTTCTCATCCATTTGCTGCCTTGAACCCTCAGCTTCAAGAAGCAGTTGGTCCATCGTTCGGCGGCGCGTTCTTTTCGGGATGGAGTCATCCTCCTCTGCGGGTGGTGGCGAAGCGGGGTCCTTAGACCGAGAAATTCCTAGGCGAGCTTTGAGGGCGGTGTAAACCTCCACGGGGTCAGCGCCGGTGGGAAATTTTCTGAGTACGGAGTCCATACGCCTTATGTCAACCGGGTCCACATATTGGAGTGGGCCGATGAATCTATGAGGCAATAATGAGGTTCTGGTGGTTGGTGGGCTGGGTGGTGACAGGGATCTCTGATTATCACTGTTGATACTGGCTCCTGAAGAAAATGAGAAAGTATTGGGAGTCTCGAGTTGATTGCCCTGCATTTCTTTCTGATTATGATTTCGGGTGATTTGAACTTGGAGAGAATTAGATGAGGATAGAACAAAGGTTCTGAAGGTAGTTGATGGAAAGTGAGATCCGAAAAACCCTTTTTATACTGCAACCCCGACTGTTGAGATTCTTGCCAGTTTGAGATCTCTGCGTCTGTTCAGACTTGTGAGACTCTTCACGTGCAGGCGCACCTTTTTAGAGTGCCAAGTAGCAAAGCTTCTCCGATACGCTTCCTCCTTCTCTCCAAGACGTCTCTTCATTGTGACAGTTGGCGCCGCCTGACACCTCTCTAATTACTACACACGTCTTATCATCACCTGCCTTTGTCAACTCAGTCACTGTACTACCGATCAAATTTGATTTGCACTGATCACGTGGACCATAAATCCAGATGACGACTCACATAATTCCACTTGATCAGTTTCTTTCCTCCACTTCCGACTTTTAATTTTCTAAGAAATAAAAATAACACATTAAAAACTATTTACACTAATAAGGATTTGACCGGGTTCCCATGGGATGTTACTTGATCAGTTTAATAGATTTGGAATTTGTCACTTGATCAAGCAGACTTCCCATGAGTACCCGATCACTCCTTCTACCTGTTCATTGGTGCGAGCTAGGCATTAGTAGTGGAATGTCGTCCACTACAAACGCCTCCATTCCTCCCTTCCCTTCGACTTGCTTGCTACCAAGTAGTCGGCCATATCTGCAAACACTGCCCTTTTCTGTGCGTGTTGTTCCCAGCTTCTCTGTTTGCTTTGATCAATTTTCCCTTCATGGCAGATCCGTTGTTCTTCATATTGTGACTTGATTAGATGCAGGTGCCCTTCAGGGAAATCGGCAGGAATGGTTTCCCTGTTTCCTTCTCGCAGAATTCGGCGCAGGTGATTCACCTCTCTGTCCTCACATCTTTTCTTATTCACTGCTTCCCATTCAAACTCTTGTATAAGGAATAACCACCTGTGCAAACGCGGGTTTGATCCCCTTTTCGCCAAGAGGTACTTAACGGCCACCTGGTTTGTATACACTATTACCCAGGAACCAAGTAGGTATCGTCCGAACTTTCCAAATGCAAAGACTACTGATAGCACTTCCTTTTCGGTCGCATCATAGTTCCTTTGTCCCCGATTCATTGTTTCTGACATGTAGAGGGAAACATAACTCTCCCCTTGGATTTTCTGACTTAATACTGCCCTCACAGCATGATTGCTAGCATCGCACATCACCTCAAAGGAGTGATTCCAGTCGGGGGCACGTATTTTTGGAAAGTTTATCAATCGGTCCTTTGGGAAGGCAGCCTTGCAGCCATCAGAGAACTCAAACTTCATGTTATTCGGAAAAAACTTCGTCAGGGGCTGGGCACTTTTTGCGAAAACCTTGATGAATCTTCTATGGATCCTGTCGCGTCCTAAAAAGGTTCTGACCTCCTCCTGGTCGGTAGAGTATGGGAGTTTCACTACCTGCGTGTGCATTGCTTCGATTGTTCGAGGGTCTGCCCAGTTCAAATTCCGCCCTTTGGGTGTCAGTTTTGGTTAACACTGGAAGAGTAACTCTTCCTCCCCCACCATGAACTCTTCCAATCTCAGGGCGGGGCTAATTCTGTATTGTCGATTAAAGTGGGGCGTCTCTCCCTTTTTTACCATGGGATGCATATACAACTCCGGGTGGGTTTCTATCAAGGCATGCGTTTTCCACTTGACTACCCCTTGATCTGGCCTCAGTTTTTTCTTCGATTTCCCTTCCTGTTCCTGCAGATTTAGGTTGACTGGTTTGTTATTGGCCTGGTTGGTAAGGTTCTTGAGAGTCATCGGCGATGTTGGTGCGGAGATTAGTTTCCTTGTAGGCGAGGGATTTTCCTTCAGCATTCCTTTCAATGGAGCGGCTTGGTCAGGTAGTTTCTCGACCCTTCTTAGTTGGGTAACCTCTTTTGACTCGGTTGGTTGTGACGGTTGGCAAAATTTCATAATTGCCCATCTAATGGCTTGATCGTTCATTTCTCCAGTCATCGTCGTATCAAACCATTCTGCTACCTCTCTCTTGAGCTGTTCACCTTCAGTGGAACTAGAGGGTGGTTCTTTGAAGGATTTCTTTTCCGGATACTTTTGTTTCCGAGGGCTGATAGCATCTACTGTTTGAATGCTCTCGTTGTCCTGTGGCTTCCTCACAGCTTTATCAACTTCGAAAGTAAGTTGTTCTCCATTAAAACTCAGCTTCATCGTCCCCTGGAGGACGTCGATGACTGTGCTGGCTGTGGATAAGAATGGCCTTCCCAAAAGGATGCCAACAGACTCTTCCGCTCCCGGCTCTGTCGTCTTTATGACGAAGAAGTCGGCGGGGTACATAAACTTGTTTACTTTGACAAGTTTATCATCCAGAACTCCTTCGGGGTAGATGCAAGACCCGTCTGCTAGCTGTATTTCCATATTAGTTTCGACAAGCTTAGCATTTTCCAGCTTCTTGTATATAGAATACGGCATAATATTGATGGAAGCCCCTAAGTCGCACATTGCGTGCTCCATTTGAACGCCTCTGATGGAAATTGGGAGCGTAAATACCCCTGGGTCAGTCCTCTTTGGTGGAAGATCGCTCGGTTGGATCACACCGGTCACATTTTTCTCTTCGACCATCCTCCCCTTCTTAGCAACTTGTTCACGGGTGTTAGACTCTTTTCCTTTTGTGACTTGATCAAGGGTGTTGGACTCAAGGCTTCAGTTATGATTGAGTCTAGGTGCTGGAAAACTCGCAGATGAGCTTTGACAAACTGTTTCTAATTTCAGAGAGACTGTATTGACATTTTCGCGCCCTGTAGGTTGTTGCACTATGGCTGAGAGCTTTCCCTCATTCCCTCTCAGCTCGCCCAATGACATGGCTACCTGGGACAACTGCTTTGTAAACATTTCGAGTGCAGCCCTCTGTTCTTTCTGAGTCTCTTGTATTTCTCGCATCGCGTCTTGGGGCTGATGCGGGCTCATCACATCTCCTGGACCTTCAAATTGCTGTTTATTATATTGCTGATTAAATCGACCTCCTCCATGGCCTTGCTGATAGTAGCCGGAAGGTCCATACTGCTTTGGCTGGAAGTGATTCTGCGGGTTTCCTCTTTGGTACTGCGGGACACAGTTCACCATTTGATCATTTGGTTGTCTTCCCTGGTTGCCAAACTGAGGGACTTGGTGCTGGTAACCCAACTCTCCTTCCTGTTGTCAGCTTGACCAGTTAGGTTGTCCTCCACTTGACCAGTTCCCTTGAGGTCCTCTTGACCATCCTGCCTGACCGCCCTGCAATTTGTTCCCTCCAGTGTTCGGCCTCTCCTGGATCCGAGCAGGCCAGTTTGGCTGCCCCTTGGTGAGTTGTAAGGGCTGCGTCGGGGGTGGTTGGCTTTGATTCTGATCAGTCCACCTAAATTTTAGGTGGTCCCTCCACGGAGCATCTCTCTGCTTCCCTTGGATCCAGTTCCCATTCGCGTTCCAATGACCTACGACATTCACTTGGGCTTGCGGCTCTACCTCATGGGGGAATTCACAGTAATAAAAATGATGTTCTTCTGGTGGGGACAGTTGCGGCACATATTGTGTCTCCTTTGCTGCATGTGGTGGTGGCGGTCTTGCTTTCTCTACTGCCTCCAGCAGTTTCTTCTCCATTTGCTCAAATCGAGCCTCCAACTTTTCGTCATTGCGCGCCTCTGCTACATGCACTGCCCCTCTTCTATACTGGCCTCGAGATGTCTCGTACGACCGCTTAGCCTCGATCAGCCTCTCCAGTATATTTTTGGCTTGGCTAAACGGGGTTTTCGAGAAATCCCCTTGAGCTGCGAGGTTGAGGTCGTTTTTGCTGTCCACCATAGAAGATCGAGTAGATCTCCCGCTCCCACAGCTTGTGGTTGGGGCATGCTTGAAGCAGCCCTTGGAATCTATCCCAGTATTGGCTGAGGGGCTCATCGTACTCCTGCCTGGCTTCGGTAATCTCCCGTTTGAGTGCACTCGTCTTTGATGCTGGAAAGAAGCGGTCGAGGAATATCATGCGGAATTCGGCCCAGGTCCTGATGGATCCTTCTGGCAGCCTTGACAGCCAGACACCTGCATCGCCCTTTAAAACGAAGGGAATAGAATTGAGCATGTAATCTTCGGATATGGAACCAGCCGGCACGGGCTGAATATCACAGTATCGGCAGAACTCCTCCAGAAATGAGTACGGACACTCTTTTGAATGACCGTAAAAGTGGGACAAAACAACCAGTACTCCTGATTTGATCGCGATGGTCCGCATCCCAGGAGTAGCGGCAATGGCATGTGTGGACTCCTTTTCATCATGAGCGTGCAGAGATCCAATACCGGAGTCGTCAGCGACAAGGGCCATCTCTGCTGGTGGTGGTTGTGTGTTCTGTTCAGCGGCTGCTGTGGCTTCTAATGCTGCTCTGTAACGAGTGGTGACAACGCCGGCTTCCTGGACTCTCCAATGAGCGTTAGTCTCTCTGTATAGAAAGGGATGATTCCAGTGTCCACCGCGTTGGTACCTTCTCATCAATAGTGAAAAACAAAATGAGAAAACAAGGAAATAAGACTATATACACCTACGCACTACGCACAAACATAAAGTAACACCATGCTTCCCCGGCAACGGTGCCATTTTGGAAGGACTAGGAAAGAGAAGAAAACGTGATTAGAATGCGGATCAAGTTATATGGAATGATAACCGAACCGGTCGGATCAGTTAGCAAATGTCGTTGCCACTTAATCAATGCAGTCTTGATCTCGCTCTTTCTTCCTTACCAAAGTAATTTGTAAACTCCCAATGTTGCACAACTTTAACAGTAAAGCGGCAAGTTCGGGGTCGATCCCACAGAGAAGTTGGTGTGTTGAGTGTGTGAGTAGTGAACAGGAGGGGTTGGCTGCTGCCACGCTTTAACTTGGGAGTTTTTAACTACTGTTTGTACTGTAGGCAGAATTAAACTAGCTAGCTTGATCAACGGCGATTTAACTACTGGGTCATGTAAATTGCAGGTAACAGCGGAAAAGTAAATGCGAGGATGAAAACGAAATAACTCTGATTAAACTAAACTAAGAGCAATACAGCGTTAAATTAAAACTAAGCTAATACTTCGGAAAATAAGAAAGCAAGTAAAACTGAGAAGAATCTCGGCGGGTAATTTAGGAATACGCCGACAGAAAACAAGTATTCTGCAGCGCTTCTTTAATTCCCCTTTCTAAGTACGCATTACTTTATCTAAGCTAAGCTATTCTAGAGAACTTGACTAAGCTAAACTAAGCTAAACTAGACGGAAAGTAAAGGATCTCCTTGCTTGTGATGGCACACCCTCTATTTATAAACTCGATTCGTCCTCCAGCTGGATAACGATCCTGACAGGGAATATTCGTTCATGCTGAGAATGAGCGACTCATTGATTAGTACATGCCTTTCTTCTAGAATGACGACGCTTTTGAGTAACAGATTCATGACTCAGGTCCGTCCTTGCGTCTCATAAGCTAGCACGTGTCCCCTTCTAAAACGTTGTCCTTGATAACAAAATGGTGCGCCACATCCTGCTCATTTCCTCACGTGTTATTCTTCAAGAAGCCAGCGGTCCCCGCCTAACTGCTTGATCACTCCCCTTGATCAACTCTCCTGATTCTTGACCTTTTATCGCCTTTTGTACTTGCTTGATCAGTTTGGCCTTGCTGCCTTGGTCAAGTGGCATTCCTGCACATTTAACACTTGTTGTGCGCGATAAACCGATCAAGCAGCGTACATTTTACCCTTATACCGATGCATGAAATGAGCTTTATCACATTTCCATTTCCATTATGTTATTTTTTGTTTCTTTTGTATTTCCTTTTGTTTTGTGTTTGACTATGAGTAGCTAGATTTCCTTTAGCGGTTTGGTGAAGTTTGAATGGACTGTATGGATTGAATCTATAGTTTAATGCTTATCTATCTCATTTTGTTGGTTTTGTTGGTTTTTGAGCTTGTAATATCTAATTGCTTAGCTACCAATTAGATACATCCTTTTTGCCTAATTGTTGTCATTGAGAAATGCATTATTATGATAGATGTGTAATCAACAACTCTGTGCATTACATGTGATCAAAAGATGCATGAGCTAGAGAGGGCTTGGGTCTGTTGTTCTTAGGAGTCAATCTTAAATTGTATGGAGGAGACTCCTACTCTAGAGATTGATCCACGCGTTAGATGCACCCGAGAGGGGGTCTAACCAACCTTCCCGACTTTTCTTACCACAATTGAGGCCCAATAGATGAGCATGACCCTTAGATGACGTCCTTGATCCATTCTAACAGATCCATATCCCTACCTTTACCAATTTGGGTGAAAACCATCTTTTAACTGCTTTACTTAGTTAAATTATCTTAATTTTGCTTACTTGTTCTTTGTTCTTAGTTAAGAAAAACCAAAACCCCTTTTATTAGTCTAGATAGTGTTCAATAGTTGCATCGTAGTACTCAAACCAGCTTTTAGTCTTCGTGGATCAATAATTTTAACTTGCCACGTGCTACATACCCCATACACTTGTGGGAGACATTTTGATTGCAAAAATAGCATGAGTCAAGCTTTTACATATGACATGCTTGAGATAAAACACACATTTAAGAATAAAATAGGCTCAATACTGACAAGGTATATTTGGCAAAAGACAAGGCACCATGCAATTCACTTTAGGCAATTTGAAATGAAAAATTACACTTTACTTAGCCATATCAACAAGATTTTCGAAAATTTTTGCACAAATTCATCATTGGCAACTCCTCCAACATATCTCACAATTGTTTCAAACTTCAATTTTCACCCTATCGTCATCCTACCCAAGGGAGATTATTCAACACACAAAGAACAAAAGTAAAACAAACCTGAAAACATAAACACAAAAACAAAGAACACAAGAAAAACAATCCTAAAAACATAAACTCAAAAACACAAGTGGAACAAGGAAAACATTCCCCAAAACCCAAAATCAAAGAAAAACATAAGTTAGGTTACATGCCCAAATACCATCATAAATATAGCCAAAAGAATAGGGGTACATTCCGGGGTATCACCAAATCAAAACAACAACGATAGCATAAACAAACCACGAGAGAGAGAGGGGTGAAAGGGAATCCACTAGACATCCCCCAAACTTATTCCAAGCAACGCTAGGATAAGTTTGAAAGAGAGTGGGTCTCCCATGGACCAAGTGAAGGTACTCCCCCAAACTTGTTCTAAACCATAATCTATGCACAATAGAGTATCATTCACAATCCAATTCCACATCACCAAATAATAGAAAGACAACAAGTGTAGGCATTACCCCTCAAAGTGTGCTTGTACATCAACAACCAAGCAAAATACCAACATTCAAGCACAATCGTATACCATGAAAGACATGTAATGCATCAAATCAAGCTACAACTTGCTTTAACAATGTAAAATTCACACTTTTACTCACCACACAACGTAACAACCTCAATCAATATGCAAATTATCAAACATCACCCAAAAACTCCAATCCATCACAATTTAGCACAATGTAAACCACAATCAAGCAAAACAACACTTCCTTAACACCAATTCCAACCATCCATGCTCATATCAACAATAGAATTCAACAATTCATAGCAAACCCAACAATTCATCCAACAAGCTCACAATAAACCCGAATCAACCATATAATTCCTCAAATTCAAGCACCCAACCATCAATAAACAACCATAATCCGTAGGTAAAGAAGAATAGAGTGAAAAATTCATACCTTTCGGGTTTAAATTGGTGGAAATCGAAAATTACCTCTTCCCTTGATTTTGCACAAAACAACCAATTAATCGGTTTAAAATGGATAAAAGAGGGATTAGACAAGAGTTATGAGTGTAGAAGTGAGATAGGTGGTGGAATTTGGAGTGAAATTGATCGAAATCGGAGATTGGGGACATCAAACACACTTAAAATGACATACTAAATTAAACACTAAGAAAACTCCTAAAAATGAGAGAAAAACACATTGACTCAAACAAAAATTAACTTTAAAACTTGTACCTACTAGGGGTTGCCTCCCCCATAGCGCAATTGTCTAACGTCGTTTGCCCGACATCTTCAAGCTTTAGCATTTGTTCTCCAACCTCACTCGGATAATGTCATCGGGGCCCGTATTTGCTTTAGCGGCTAAATAGAGCTTGTATAGCCGCTTCTTCCTCCAAGTGGGCTTCGCATCTTGCTCAACAACACTTCCTTTAGATTCACTTTTTGCCAATTTGGCCACCTTTTTCACCCCCAAACTTTGTTCATCCTTAAGCTTAAACAACCAATTAGGGACCAATATCCCCTCCAAGGGCTTCTCAACTTCAACATCCTTAGACACTTAAATCACCTTGGACTCTTCAATTTCCAAAGGCACATCTTCCACTCTCTTGGATTCTTCCATTTCATGGCGTTTCATCTTGTCTAACATAGAGAGGATGCCGTCTTGTTTCCTTGCCTAAGGGTGAGTTCTCCCTTAGTGACATCAATTAAAGCTTTCCCGGTTGCAAGGAATGGTCTTCCAAGGATGAGAGGGATATTTGGATCCTCCTTCATATCCAAGACAACAAAGTCCACGGGGAAGATAAAATCATTCACCCTCACTAAGACATTCTCAAGGACTCCATGGTGGTCGGCTTCAAAACACCAAACTTTAACTTCCGGAAGAAGCTTAGGGGCATGAGATTTATGCTTGCCCCCAAATCGCATAAGGCCTTGGTTTGCATATCATTCCCGATCACACAAGAGATGTTGAAGCTCCCCTGATCCTTCATCTTTGTCGACATCTTTTGTTGGATGACTGCACTACAATTCTCGGTCAAGCTCACGGTTTCATAATCAACCAAATTCTTCTTCTTTGACATAATCTCCTTCAAGAATTTGAGATAGCCGGGCATTTGTTGGACAGCCTCAATAAGAGGAATATTGAGGTGCACCCTCTAGAAGATCTCAAGGAATTTTGCAAACTATTCATTTTAAAACTATTCATAATCATAAACAGATTGGAAATGTTGATAAAAAAAGTCCAGAGCATTTGTCCTAGCGGCAAGGTGCTTAGACATTATTGTATGAGGTGCCGAGTTCGAGCCCTCTTGATATCAGTGTAATTTCCTCCTATCTATAGTATAGGAGTTTATTTTTAATTTCCTCCCTTATATAGAAGTTAATTTTTTTTTTTAAAAGGGAGATCTCTGCTTGTAGGTTGAGAGTGGAGCTAAGAGGGAAGAACCTCTCCAAGAACTTTTGGGCTAGGTCGTTCCAACTTGTAACCGAGCCCGGCTCAAGGTTATCAAACCAATCTCTAGCATATCCCGATAGTGAGAAAGGGAAGAGCCTAAGCTTGATTGTATCATCGGGAACCCCATTAAGCTTAGTCGTGTTGGCAATCTCCAAAAAAATGGCTAAGTGCCTATTAGGATCCTCCGTGGACCTTCCCGAGAAAACACGTTGCTCCACAAATTGAATCAATGCCGTCTTCAACTCAAAATTGTGGGCATTCAATCTTGTATCAATGGGTGGCATTGGGATATTAACGTTCCCAAATGCATCTCAGACCGGTGCATCTCGTCTCCTTGCCTCTTCTCTTTCCCTTCTCATCTCCGCCATTTGTTGTTGTAATTGGAGGATGATTTGGTCTTGATTAAGGGGAGGTGGAGGTGGAGGTGGTACTCCCTCGCTGTTCCCATTTGGACCTTCCATCGGCTCAACTAGATGTTGAGCTCTTGCTCTCCTCCTTCGTCCTCATCTTCTTCTATTCGCGGCTTCTATCTCTAAATCAATCGGCTCAAGGGGTAGACGCCTTGAGCGTGTAAGCATAAACACCTACACAACACAAGAGGGGAAACAAAGGCAAATTAAAACTAAACTAAATAAAGCAAGTAAAATGTCTAAATTAGTATTCTCTATCTTATCACAATATCAAACACAAAAGTAAATTTAGTCCCGACAACGGCGCCAAAAACTTAACTCATGCTATTTTTGCAATCAAAATGTCACCCACAAGTGTATGGGGTATGTAGCACATGGCAAGTTAAAATTATCGATCCACGAAGACTAAAAGCCTGTTTGAGTACTACGATGCAACTTTGAACACTATCTAGACTAATAAAAGGGATTTTGGTTTTTCATAACTATGAACAAAGAACAAGTAAGCAAATTAAGACAATTTAACTAAGTAAAGCAAGTAAAAGATCGTTTTCACACAAATTGGGAAATGTAGGGATATGGATCCGTTAGAATGGATCAAGGACGTCATCTAATGATCATGCTCATCTATTGGGCCTCAATTGTGGTTAGGAAAGTCGGGAAGGTTGGTTAGACCCCCTCTCGGGTGCATCTAACACGTGGATCAATCTCTAGAGTAGGAGTCTCCTTCATACAATTCGAGATTGACTCCTAAGAACAACAGACCCAAGCCCTCTCTCTAGCTCATGCATCTCTCGATCACATGTAATGCATGGAGTTGTTGATTACACATCTATCCTAATCATGCATTTCTTAATGACAACAATTAGACAAAAAAGATGTATCTAATTGGTAGCTAATCAATTAGATATTAAAAGCTCAAGAATCAACAAAACCAATAAAATGAGATAGATAAGCATTAAACCATAGATTCAATCCATACAATCCATTCAAACTTCACCAAATCCCTAAAGGAAATCTAGCTACTCATAGTCAAACAAAAAATAAAAGGAAATACAAAAGAAACAAAAGAAAACATAATGGAAATGGAAATTAGAACTCCCTAAGGTGGAATTGATGTTGGGAGAGTATTCTTCTTCAATCTCTTGAAGATGGAAGCCTCCTTGCCTTCAAACCTCTTCAATCTCTCGATTTCTCTCTTGATTTTGAAGTGTGGGAGGTTATGGTTCGAAAATGAGTGAGAACCCTTTTATACTCGGAGTGAAAAATAGGAAAAAATGGGTATCTGTCATTAACACCCGACCGCGCGATCTGAAAAAGGGAAAATGCCCGATCAGGCGTTCCGGTAGAATCGCGACATCAGCTTCAAACGCCTGGTCGGGAATTTTGTCGGATGCGAAAAACCCGGCAGGGCGAACTCTCTGGAATCCTCGCCTAAAATTCCCAACCGGGTGTTTTGTATATGAAAACGCTCGATCGGGTGAACCTTTTGGAATCAGCCCGTTCGCTCCGTTTTGCCCGTTTTAGACCTATTTTTGCATCAAGACTCCGACAAACTCGTTAACTCTAAAAATAGCAAATAAGTGGATGAAACCTATATTTTATACCTCAAAATATTCAATATGTGTTATTCACCCACCTAAACATCCTAAACTATGAGTTTGTCAACTCAGAGTTTAAACTCAACCCAAAAAGCGTAGTAGCTAACTAACCCCTCCAGAATGTCGTCGCAAGTGTATTACGCCTACATCCATCTATGTGGGATCGATCCTTTACTCCATTATACTAGCCAGTAGAAGTGGGTGGAGGTTTTGATAACATGTTTAAGGTCCGAACCAACGACACGACTAGGACTAGGTATCCTCTGGATAGTTGAACACCTTGTACAAACATGTTCTTTCAATATCACACAAAAACTCATCCTCTAACACTCTATTCTTCAACGGGACTAGGCATTGAGCTTTCACCTTTAGCTTTCCGGCACCTCCTAGCCATTGAAGTTTATATGGCTTGGGATGTTGGAGATATTTCAACCCCAACTTGGTCACCAATTGCTCACTCACCACATTAGCACAACTCTCTTCATCAATAATCACCAAACAAGTCTTGTTCTTCACTTTACAATTCATGTGAAAAATATTGCAACGTTGCTTCTTATGCTACTCAAGATCAGGTTGCACATTACTTAAGCACCACTAACGTCTTCAACTCCTCATTTTCCTCATTCCCACTAGAATAAGCCATGCAGGGGTCCAACTTGCCTCCATACCCTCCTTAATTCCATATTTCTCTTCCTCACTATACACGCAACCATCTTGCCCAATAACCATCACACGTTGGTTGTGGCACTCACGCACATAATGACCCAAACCCTTACACTTGAAGCATTGTATTTTTTTATCACTCAAAGGAATGGTGGGCTTGGGCACTTGTGGGCTAGGGAGGACCTTGTATGAGGTCTTCCCTTGAGAGGTAGGGGAGTTCTCCATCTTCTTGCTAAGGGTGCTCCACTTGCAAGGTAATACCCCTCAACTCCTCAACTTGTACCTTATGCTTCAATAGGATGTTGAGGCCATGGATGGACCTATCTTGAGTAGTCTCCTCCGTCTCATCCAACCCTATCTTGATCATCAAGGATAGTATCTCATAGTAATAATCCATCACACTCATCGCCCATTGCCTTAGGTCTTAGAGCCCCCCCTCCCCCCCTCGAAGCATGAGATAGTAGGACCCAGGCACAAAGGATTGCTCCATGATTCTACATAACTCCTCCCACGAAAGTACATCTCTCAATCTAGCCAACCTTCTTCTTCTTATCAAATCATTCCACCAAATATATCATGGCCCCTAAACTCCGCTATTGCAATCTTCACCTTATCAGCCTTGGAATAGTTGTGAAGAGAGAACACTTTATCTGCTTGGGACTCGCATTCCAAGTATGCTTCGGGATCAAATTTTTCATGAAATTCAGGTAGATTATACTTCATGTTCTTGGAAGGATCATCAAATCTAACCCGGAGCTCCTCATCATTGCACCTGACAAACACGGATTTTGTATGTTTTTAAGGACTAGATTTGACTTTTTAAAAATGTCAATCACGCAACTTATGTTCTTAAATAGCATATTTTATACATTTGGTATTTTTGACGTGTTTGTTGATAAATGATAGAAAAAGATAGAAAAATGTGAAAAAATACCAAAGTGCAGTAGCGTCGGTTCAAGCCGATTTTCCAACAAATGTGAAGTCCAATCAGGTCTTAATGCATACCATTCTCTTCTTCTTCGAAAGAGCTTCGTGTGTATATCTTGCACATCTCAATCTGACTTCTGTGGAGAAAGTTATGACTATTCTACGAACATTGCGCAGTGCAGTCTAAGATGGTGGGAATTTAGGCGGAAATTCACGGAAGAAAGGAAATTATTATATTGTGAAGCCAAATCTCTCCCATTTCTTGAAGGCCACGAAAATTATCAAAAAATAAACTTTTTTCCAACCTATAAATACCTCTAACCTAATTCATAATCTTTGTCTCAGAGCCTCCAATCCTTCTTCATCTCTACACCTTCTTCCATCTCATATTCCACACATAATTCATCCATCTTCCATTGGAGCGGAGCTCTTTAGATCCAGGCAAGAGAGAGTGAGGATTGAAGATTCAACCTTGGGTTTTATCTATTTCTTTGAAGTCTTGTATTTTTATTTGTTGTTTTTACTTGTCTATGAGCAGTAAACATCAATTGTGGAATTCTTGGAGAAGATATTCAATTGTTTTTCCTTGTTAGCTCTTATGGTTATTTGATTTATCCTTGTGCCTTCTATATTCAATTGATTAGCCACCTCCTGAATACATGTTAGAGTTTATTAGAGTACTCGGGAGACGAAATAGTTGACTTGGAAAATGGATAATTTACACTTTAATTCAATAGAACTCGGGAGAGTTGAGACGTGAGGTAATTGGTCTTAACGATCTTTTGGGAGTTATATGTTAGAGATTTAAAGCAGACTTTGATTTCAATACCTAATCTACGGATTTCTCACCTCGGGAGGGGTTTAATCTAGTTAAGTGACCGACTTAGTAGCTCTAGAGACCGTAATTCAAGGAAGTCGATTGTGTTTTGGATCCTAAAATTCTACATTTATTCGCCTGTTTTGTATCATAGTATGTTTTTATGCTTTCTGTTATTTGTTTATTTATTTCAGTCTAGCTTTATAAATCAAACCCAAAAAAACTGTGTCTCTAAATAGTATATGAGACGTAGTATATGGTAGTCAGTTGCAATCTTATTCCATGTGTTCGATATCCCGGTATTGACCTTTAGCTATACTAGATCTACCATGTATGCTTGCATGTATTTTTAGTGCTAATAAATAGTGCATCAAGTTTTTGGCGCCGTTGCCGGGGAATATTATTGCTTTAAGCTGATATTGTAGAACGGTTGATAATACTAATTTAGAATGTAATATTTTGTATAGTTTTATTTTAATTTTTTTATTTTATTTGTTTTGCAAGGAGCACGAAGCACAACAATGGATTACTCTACGCTCCTATGGAAGATGCAATTATCTGCTACAACATTTGATATACTCCGTAGAGCGTGGGTGAGATATAAACATATGTTTGATCTCTTGTTTTTATTATTTTTCACCTTTAGTTTTCTCCTCCGTAGAGCTGAAGTTTTTCTCCGTAGAGCTTAAGTTAAAAAAAATAAAAAAATAAAAAACAAATTCTTTTCTTTTCCCGTTTGAATTTTTTCTTTTTTTTCCTTTTTTTAACTTTTTATTTTCATTTTTTTTTCTTAAAAAAATCTTTAAAAAAAAAGAAAAACTAGAACCTCCTTCCTTCTATTTTTATTTTAATTTCTCTACATACACACACTTCAAATTCACATCACTTAATCAAATTCTTTGTATTCTACCAATTATTCATGTGGTTAGTTGTCAATCAACACAAGGTACGTTCTCTTTTAATTTCTGAGCTTTGATCTTGAATTCTTTCATTGAATGACTTTGTTGTTGATATATATATTGGGAGTTTGATAGGAGTTTGATGAGTGACTATTTAATTGGGATTTATAATGGGGAATTTGTGAGTTTTGGATTTTTGTAATAAATAATTGTTGGGTGTGCTTGAGTATATGTTTGATCTTTAGTAGATGAAAATTGAATATCACTTTGGCTTGATTGTTGATACACATAGTTGATGTTCATAGCATTGTGAGGCTATTTTATTTTGCATGAATTTTGTATATTTAGAGCTTAATTGTTTGCTTGATCTTGGTCTATTGTTAAAAAATTTTGCAATTGATTGGGGGATAGAGAATATTATGAGGAATAAAAAATGATCATGTTAAGGTAGATAATTTGATTTGCATATTTTATGCCTAGATATGATTAAAGTTTGAGGGATTGCCACATGTTATGCATTGTACTCTACTACAATTTTCTTCATTCTATGCTCACATTGCAAAATTTTAGGTACAAAAGGCATCCCAAAGAAAATTCCGAGAATGAGGGATAATTTATGAGCTTCAAAGAATGTCAAGTTAAAGACGTGAACCAAGTGCTTGTTGGGAGGCAACCCAACATTGGTATCATTTTTTTCCCTCACTTTTTTATTTTTATTTTTAGTTTACTCACGCCCCTACCGACTTTTCAAACTTATTCTTAACGTAGTTTTGATTAAGTTTGTGGGGATGAAGTGGTGGACCGTGAGTTTAGTGTTTTTGTTTGTTTTTGTTTATTTTTAATAAACCCGAGGTGAATCTTGTCATGAGCATAACATAGAAAACTTAGAAATACTCATGTTTATGGACATCAGTCTGAGTTGCCTATGATGAAAAGTTTGTATATGTTTTGTTTGAGTTGGCTTGATACATTGATTTGATAGTTTTGTGAAAAGGTGCATAATTAATGAATTACTTATTTACCTTGAATCATGCTTATACCTTGTGAGATTTGAGTCATACATTTCTTTCTTGTGTGATTTATTTGCATTCATGTACTTGTTTCTAGAACTTGCTCACAGTCTGCCTAAGTCTACATAGTGCATGTTTAAATGATAAAAGAGGACGTTAGGCCATACTTCTTAGCTACTTTATTTACACAAATTAATGACCTTACTCAAAATATTTTCTTAGCTAGCCACATTTGAGCCTTTAGAGCCTTTTTCTTTGGAAGCTAAATAAAAGGAGAATATTCATACACTCTTGGGGAAATTTAGTTTATATTTTGTGAAAAGAGTTGGAGAGATAAGGTAGAAAAAAAGTAGCGTGCTCAAATGTGAAAGTTGCATAGACATTTGTGGTTTGAAATAGAAATTTGGTTGTGCATAAAAGAAAACAAAGGATGTACAAAAGAAAAAAAAACGAAGGAATTTGGGAAGTGAGAAGAAATTTAGACAAAGACTAGAATTTACTGAGATTCGAATTGTTGGTGCAGTGTTAAGTTTGACGTAGTAGAAATTGATCACTTATGCTATATTTGGGTTTAGTCACTTTTAGCCATATTTCTCCACCTTACCAAAGAGCCTACATTATAACCTAAAATAAAGACATTTCAGATTTTTAATTTAATCACATAAAGTAGAGGAGGGATTAGACTTCGAGCAAGCCTATGGTAAACTTTGCATGTTGCATGATCTGAGAGCATACACTTTTTCCAATATACACTTTGAGAGTGAGTGATAAACATACTTCTAAACACTTTTGAGCGCATGTACTTCAAGATGATCAACGAGCTAGTAAAGAAAATGCACTAACAAGCTTTGTTTGATTTGATTTGTATTCTTGTCAAACTCTTTATTTCTTATTACAATTTTTGAGGCAACTGTGAAGTCTAGTTCTTAGCATCCGTGTTTCTTTATTAGTTTTTCTCTTGTTTTGTTTGAGGGCAAACAAATAATTAAGTTTGGGGGAGTTGACAAACACGGATTTTGCATGTTTTTAAGGACTAGATTTGACTTGTTTTAAATTTCAATCATGCAAATTATGTTCTTAAATTGCATATTTTATATATTTGGTATTTTTGACGTGTTTGTTGATAAATGATAGAAAAAGATAGAAAAAAGTGAAAAAATGTCAAAGTGCAGTAGCCTCAGTCCAATCAGTGCTTAATGCATACCATTCTCTTCGTCTTCGAAAGAGCTTCGCTTGGATATCTTGCACATCTCAATCGGAGTTTTGTGGAGAAAGTTATGACTATTCTATGAATATTGCGCAATGCAGTCAAAGGTGGCGGGAATTTAGGTGGAAATTCACGAAAATTCTGTGGAGAAAGGAAATTATTATATTGTGAAGCCAAATCTCTCCCATTTCTTGAAGGCCATGAAAATTATCAAAAAATAAACCTTTTTCCAGCCTATAAATACCTCTAACCTAATTCATAATCTTTATCTCAGAGCCTTCAATCCTTCTTCATCTCTACACATTCTTACATCCCATATTCCACATAATTCATCCATCTTCCATTGGAGCGGAACTCTGCAGATCCAGGCAAGAGA
Organism: Salvia splendens; assembly: GCF_004379255.2. NCBI lineage: Eukaryota > Viridiplantae > Streptophyta > Magnoliopsida > Lamiales > Lamiaceae > Salvia > Salvia splendens. The sequence goes on from NC_056044.1 coordinate 9,834,957, forward strand.
GAGTGAAGATTGAAGATTCAACCTTGGGTTTTATCTATTTCTTTCAAGTCTTGTATTTATATTTATTGTTTTCACTATCTATGAGCAATAAACATCAATTGTGGAATTTTTGGTGAAGATATTCAATTGTTTTTCCTTATTAGCTCTTCTGGTTATTTGATTTATCCTTGTGCCTTCTATATTCAATTGATTAGCTACCTCTTGAATACATGTTAGAGTTTATTAGAGGATTCGGGAGACGAAATAGTTGACTTGGAAAAGGGATAATTCACACTTTAATTCAATAGAACTCGGGATAGTTGAGGTTTCACGTAAGGTCATTGGTCTTAACGATCTTTTGGGAGTTAGATGTTAGAGATTTAAAGGGGACTTTGATTTCAACACCTAATCTATGGATTTCTCACCTCGGGAGAGGGTTTAATCTAGTTAAGTGACTGACTTAATAACTCTAGAGACCAAAATTCAAGGAAGTCGATTGTGTTTTGGATCCTAAAATTCTATGTTCATTCGCTTGTTTTGTATCTGATGAGGCTCATTTCATGCATGTGTTCTGTGATAAAACTACACCAAATTTTGTATTCTAACGTCCAATTTAGAGCCAGGTATGTGGGAAAGTCCGCCATATTCAGAGAACAAGAGGATCAGCTGGGCGGACGAACGGATCAAGGAGGAGTCAAATTTGCTCCGCAAACGGATCAAGTCAGACTACATGGCATGCGGCAGGAGCACCCGATTAGAAGATTGAGTGTCACACAAGAAAAATCCCCACGGGCGAAGGGTAAGAAAGATTTTTCGAAGGACAGTTGCCCTAGGGATCAAGACCTCACTTCTTCCTATAAATGAAAATAGAGAAGGAGGAAGGAGGCAGCTTCCAGCTCTTGGCACTCAGTAGACTTCACCTCTCTTCTAGGGCTGAAATGTGGGCTCCCAACACACAAACTCCTAAATTCCTTCGCATACACACTTGGTTCCTGTTTTAGTTTAGTTTAGTAGTGGTTTGGTGTTGGTTTTTGTCACGTTGATCGTTTGGTGCGAGACACTACATTCTACTAACTCATTCTACTCACATATCATTTAAAACTAATTTATACAAGTGGACCCCATATTCCACTAACTTTCTTACATTCACTTTTCTTAACATTTCTTAAAACCAGTGCCGGAATGAAATAGGACTTCTATGACGAAATGAGTACATATCAGAGCTTTATCTATCAGCATATTTGGGTATTTTTCTTTGTTATCCCACTAGGTTTATAGCTTGTCAAATTTACCACATTTCCAGTTTAACAATAATCTCAATGGAAGCTAAGAGTAAGAGTAATTTACATTGGAAAATGTTAAACTTCACCATTCTACTTAATGCTCAATCTTACAGAGCCATAGACAATGTGTGCATGAAAATTCAAAGCTTTATTGCATAATTGCTAGAATTCAGTTGTTGATGGTGAAAACAGTGTCTTAGAAAGCATAGGGTGGTAATAAACAGAAAGCATCAACCACAGTAATAAAAGGAGACAGTCAAATAAACGACAGCTCGTACTGAAGGCAGACGCCATTTTTTAACTACAGCACGTGGAACCATTATACGAACATGTCAAGCACAACGCGAAGGCACATTCCTTCGTGCATCATATCGAAGGCTTTGTTGATCTCAGGCAGTGTAGAATTGTGGGTGACGTACTCATCAACCTTGATTTCCTGTAAGAAGAGCAAGCAGAATGTGGGAAGGGCTGACGAGATTAAATTATCCGACAGATTAAGGAGAGCTGAGAATGCACTCACTTTCTTTAGATACTTGTCGACAAGCAAAGGTACTTGTGAGCGACTTTTGAAACCACCAAATGCTGTGCCCTTCCAGACACGGCCAGTCACCAGCTGAAAAGGACGTGTGGAGATCTCTTGACCAGAAGCTGCAATGCCTACAATAACTGATGTTCCCCAACCCTAAAAGTTTTGTACAAACGATCAGTAATTTGTGCATCTTTATACGATAACATATAATTTTGTGGCGATATAATACCTAGTTACCTACCTTATGGCAGCATTCTAAAGCAGCCCTCATTACATCAACATTGCCAATGCATTCAAAACTATAGTCAACACCACCATCTGTTAGATCCACAATGACCTGCTGGATTGGTTTCTCGTGATCCTTTGGGTTGAGGAACTCGGTCACACCAAAGTCCTTTGCTGTGCATCGCAATTTACAGCAAGATCAGGAATAAAAAAGTTAGAACTTTTGTAGCACTGGTTTACTTTCCTAGTAATTATTAGAGTTGAGACACAAAGATGTCCCCTCAATAATTTTTTTTGTATTCTAGAACTAGAGCTAGAGCTATGAGACTCTAGACCAAACGACAAGGATTTATATTAGTATCTTTTTTTTAATGGAAGATAGTTTTACATTAGAAGAAGTCTGTAGGACACCATTAAGCACACGATGACTTAACATGTTAAAGCTACAAAGGCACACGAGATTTTCATATTAAATATTTTGATTAGTAAAAACAGATCAGTTTCATGTCCCGTATGTCTCTAGATATGCAACTTCGCTTATAGCATGAGAAAAATCTGAAGTACTACTTTTACTTCATCTTTCCTAAGAAGAAAATAAAGAGTTGAATTCTCAGTTTTACATGAATTTTTTACATACCAAGCACATGTCTACAACAAGAGCAGAACACTCTTAGCATCAATAAATATCATGCAGTGGAAATCTAATTGATTGCATAAGAAATTAGTGGTATGGTACTATATGCATTTATTGGGATGGTGAAGAAGGTGGAGTACCTCTATCAAACTTTTTCGTGTCAATATCAATCCCTATGATACGGGAAGCTCCAGCAGCTTTTGCACCCTCTGCCACCTGAATCAGAAGTATTCGTCATATTCTTCGTATGATCAAGCCAAGAAGTCAATCATACTAAAGAAAACTCACAGCAAGTCCAACAGTGCCGAGACCAAATACAGCAACTATGGAACCTTGTTCGACTTTTGCAGTATTCCAAACAGCTCCAAGACCTATAAGAAATTAATCATGCCCAGAGATTAAATATTGATGGCTGAGGTATGTTACACATAGGAGTTTGTTAAGTTCGCCAGAAGAAAGACTTCATGAATCGTGATATACTACCTTAATCAGGTAGCGTCAAGAGTGTAACGCCAATCAAACTGATCGTCTGACCCTTTACATCGATAAATTATTGATATTCAACCACCAGATTATGTGAAAGATGCTTGCCTGTTGAAACACCACAACCAAGCAGACACACTTTCTCCAATGGTGCTACGGGGTCAATCTTGGCAACGCTAACATCATGAACAACAGTGTACTGACTAAACGTTGATGTGCCCATGAAATGATAGATAGGTTTTCCATTGATTGAAAAGCGGCTTTTGCGGTCAGTCAACATAACTCCAACTCCAGTAGCTACCCTGACTTTCCCACAAAGATTCGTCTTACCAGATTTGCAAAACTTGCATTCCTTACACTCAGCCTGATAACAGGGAATAACATGATCGCCCGGTTGAACTTCAGTCACACCTTCACCAACACTCTCAACTATCCTGAGATCCCAAAAGCAAAATGTGTCCAATGCTATGTCATATTGCTGACATAAGCAAAGTCAGAAAAGCTAATAGTTCTTTAAAAAAGTACTAGCATTTAACAACATACCCACCAGCTTCATGACCAAGGATGCACGGGAAGAGACCTTCAGGATCCTGCAACGAAGATAATAAAAAGATCAGGTTTGCTGTCGCCTGTCGGTATGATTGTGCTGGTAATATATTGTATTCAAACACTGATAACGATCCAAACCACCATTAAATAGCACTCCCTCCGTCTCACCGCAAGTGATTGATTTCACTTTTTTGGTTTTCCCACTACAAGTGATTGATTTCCCTTTTTAGCTAAAAACAAAGCATCTAGTCTCTCTTACTTTACTTTCTCATTCTTTACTCTCTTTTATCTCTACTACTTTATCATCACTTACATGTTTATAACATTATTTTATTTTGTTGTGAGTGTTGGAGTAGGAGATCCGCTCTGCTTTATCATCTCTGTTATTTATTCTCTCCACTTATCTCAATAAATATCATTTTCTTAAGTCTCGTGCTTATCAGACTGGATACACCCAAATTGAGAGAACACAAATGATACTTCACTAGAGCATATACCTATTGAAAAAGTTCAACTTCCTCTTTACTTCACAGAAAACACATATTCACACATATGAACAGAATATACTCATAAATTTCACATTTAGGATCAAATTGAATAAACTCCTTATGAATCCTTGTAAAATGAATGTGTAATTGAGTAGCATTTTCCTCCAGATCTGTGTGAGCAGTAGGGATTACCTTGCCGCTCCAGGTGTAGGCATCTGTGTGACAGAGAGCGGTGAAGAGGATTTTGATCCTGACTTCTCCGGCTAGCGGCGGCGCCACCTGCACCTCTTCGATCACCAGGGGTTTATTGGGTTCCCAGGCCACCGCCGCTACAAATATTAGTAAAAGAAAAGGGGAAAAGTAATCAATCAACAAAACACTCAATTGATAGGCAGAGAAACACAAGGAAATCGAAGAGATGGATACCTTTGCAAGTAATGACTTGACCTTGAGTAGCCATTGGAGGAGAATGAGAATGACAAATTCACAGGCGCCGATAGCAATAAAATTATGCCATATAATTTTTATAAATTCAAAACATTTTATACTCCACTATTTTAAAATATTTTGTATGTTGGTGCATGAAAGTGAGCACAATACGAAATAAGCACGGAAACAGAGGACACGTGGCAGAAGAGGAGTAACCGAAGCAGAGGACACGTGGCAGAAAGAAGAGTAGTCAGCTCAGTTAGTTTCATAACTGCCAGTTGATTAGGTTGATAAAAGTTAGTTACGAGAGTTACATCTCTATATAAGATGAATTCTCTTCAATTGTAATTCATTCCAGATGTTAATGCAAATTGCTTCTTCTTCTTCTTCGTTCTATTCTCCTGTTCGTAGTTCAATTCAAGTAGGTGCAATTCCGGTTGTTGTTCCGGTCATCAACGACCCCGATTCCGCACCAAGTGGTATCAGCCGTTCTGATCCGAGGCCTGAGATGGTGGACACACGCTCTACTGACATGCGGAGATTGGAGGAATCGGTCAAAGCTACTATGGCTGAAATCTCTGCGAAACTTGTGGACACCGAGAAGCGTCGGGAAGAATCTGAGGCGGCGCGCGAGCTCGCTATGAAGGAATTTCGAGAGGAACTCTTAGCTCTTCAGCTACAACAAAATGAGTTGATGTCTCGTTTCACTCAACCACCAGAAGGCACTCATTCTACTCAATTTACTGGAGGAATTCCACACCGGCAACAATACTTTGCAACTCGCCAATCTAAGGTTGGTTTTCCTATCTTCAATGGAGAGGATTTAACCGGTTGGATTCTCCGTTGTGATCATTTTTTTGAGGTGGATTTAACACCGGACGAATCAAAAGTGCGATTGGCAGTGATTAATTTTGAAGGCCGCGCACTTCAATGGTTCCAAAACTGGGCAAAATATCATGATCGTCCAATGAATACACCATGGCTACTGTTTCTGCGTGCTTTGGAAGCTCGATTTGGTGATCAGCTTCTCGGTGATCCAATGACAGAGCTTTTATCACTCAAGCAAACAGGTTCGTTTGCTGACTACCATGATAAATTTGAATTGCTGCTTGGTAGAGTCTCATTATCTGAATCATATGCTATTAGCCATTTTATCAACGGATTGAAACCTCATGTACAAAGAGCTGTCAGAATGTTCATGCCACAAACTCTAGTACATGCTTATGCTTTAGCTAGACTTCAGGATCTGTCGACTAATGCTAAAGAGGTTATGCCTTACAATTCTAAGAGATTTACTACCACTGATGCTAGATCTACATCACATTCAACACCACTATTACCCACACCTACTATACCTGCTGTAAAAACTAGACGTTTATTAACAGAAGATGAGATGGCTGAAAAAAGAGCTAAAGGTTTATGTTATGGCTGTGATGAGAAATTTGAAAGAGGGCACCGATGTGTTAGGAAACAACTGTACTTGTTAGAGATAGATGATGGTGTGAGAGACTTACCTATTGATACTGAGATTCAAGAGGATGAGTTAAATGAGGATGAGAATCCCCTGATATCAATACATGCTATAAATGGCTCTCCATCAAGAGGTTTTCGTACCATGCGAGTCACTGGTCGTGTGGGGAAGAAAGCCATTCATATCTTGATCGATTCAGGTAGTACACATAATTTTCTTGATCTACATTTAGCAAAGAAGTTGGGTCTTCAACTGACATCAGTAACACCAGTGATGGTGGATGTGGCTGATGGTAATCGTTTGGAATGTCAATCGATGTGTAAAGGAATGAAGTGGTTTTTGCGGGGTACTCCATTTATCACTGATGTCCTTCTTCTTCCTCTGGGAAGTTGTGACATGGTATTGGGAATACAATGGTTGGAGACATTAGGCGTTATACAGTGGGATTTCAAAAACTTAACCATGGATTTTACATTAAATGGCCGCAGACATTTGGTTAGAGGGGGTCACAATGAGCTGCAAGTCCATAAGGTTTCAGAGAAGGAGATGAACAAGCTCTTGATTCATAATGAAGGGATACAGTTATGCTGCATAAGAGTGACTGAAGAAAGAACCCCAACACTACTTTCTGTTGAACAAATGCAGAAACTGAAGCCTCACTTCCCACTGATGTTCAACTGCTTCTGGAAGAACACAAAGCTATTTTTGCAGAACCATCTTCTCTACCTCCATTGAGATCTCATAATCACAAAATCACATTAGCTCTGGACTCCTCTCCAGTGAACTCTAGACCCTACAGACACTCAGCTATACAGAAGAATATCATTGAGAAACAGGTGTCTGATCTCCTTAAGCAAGGTTTTATTCAACCGAGTTCTAGCCCGTTTTCTTCTCCTGTGGTTTTAGTAAAGAAGAAAGATGGAACATGGCGCATGTGTGTGGACTACAGACAGCTGAATAAGATCACAATCAAAGATAAATATCCCATACCTATCATTGATGAACTTTTGGAAGAGTTGAAGGGAGCCACGGTTTTCTCCAAGATTGATTTAAGAGCCGGCTATCATCAGATTAGAATGGAGGCTAAAGACATTCCTAAAACAGCTTTCCGTACCCATGATGGTCACTATGAATTTGCGGTGATGCCTTTTGGACTCACCAACGCACCAGCCACGTTTCAAAGTCTAATGAATGATATATTTCGACCCTTCTTGAGGAAGTTTGTACTTGTCTTCTTTGATGATATACTGATATACAGCAGGGATATGGAAGCTCATTTGAATCACTTAAGAATGGTCTTCAAGAAACTACTGCAGTATACTCTCTTTGCTAAGGAAAGTAAATGTGACTTTGCAAAGAGTAAGGTTGAATACCTAGGCCACATTATATCTAAAGAGGGTGTCTCTACTGATCCTAAGAAAATTCAAGCCATGAAAGATTGGCCTACTCCTACTGATGTATCTAAGCTTAGGGGTTTTCTTGGATTAACAGGTTATTACAGAAAATTTATCAAAGGATATGGGATAATCTGCAGACCTCTCACTGATCTACTTAAGAAAGATGCTTTCAATTGGGATGCTGCTGCTGATGCAGCCTTTGCTAAACTTAAAGAAGCAATGCTTTCTCCTCCAGTATTGGCATTGCCCGATTTTGCTCTTCCTTTTGTGATAGAAACTGATGCTTCAAGTTATGGAATTGGGGCTGTTTTGATGCAAAACAATCACCCTATTGCCTTCATTAGCAAGACACTCTCACCAAGAAATAGAGCTCTATCCGTGTATGATAAAGAGCTATTGGCTATTGTCTTTGCAGTAACACATTGGAGCCATTATCTCAGTACAAAACCGTTTGAAGTGAGGACTGATCACAAGACACTGAGTCATCTTTTGAAACAGAAACTCTCCACACCTGTTCAACTCAGTTGGTTATCTAAGTTGATGGCTTTTGACTTCGAAATAACATACAAAAAGAGCGCTGAGAATGTAGTTGCGGATGCTCTATCAAGGGTGCACTCATCAGAAATTTTCTGTATGGCCTTGACAACCATCTCCACTGATATATATCCTATGATTCAAGCTACATGGGAAGCTGATCCTCAATTAAAGACACTGATTAATGACCTTCAACAAAATCCTGATGCTAATTCGAAGTTCTCTTGGATTGGCAACCAACTAAGAAGAAAAGGTCGACTAGTAGTTGGTAATGATCCGGATCTGAGACTTAAGATAATCCAGCTGTTCCACACGTCCAGTACAGGGGGTCATTCAGGAGTATTGGCTACGTACAAACGACTCTCTTCCTTGTTCTATTGGGTCAACATGGAGAAACAAATAAGAAATTTTATTCGAGAATGCGACACCTGCCAACGATACAAATATGATAATAGTGCTTCCCCCGGTCTTCTACAACCTCTACCAATACCTGAAGAGGCTTGGTCTCAAATCAGCTTGGATTTTATTGAAGGCCTTCCCCTTTCGCATGGGAAATCTACCATTTTAGTGGTAGTGGATCGGCTTACAAAATATGCACATTTTATGTCCCTTATACATCCTTATTCGGCTATGACAGTAGCTCAAGCTTTCTTAGACCACATCTTCAAGCTTCATGGTTTACCGAGTATCCTTATCAGCGATAGAGACAGAGTCTTCATGAGTAACTTCTGGTCGGATTTTTTAAGCTACAAGGTGTTGAATTACACATGTCAACCGCCTACCATCCACAATCTGACGGCCAAACAGAGGTGGTTAATCGTTGCCTCGAGACATATCTTCGTTGCATGTGTGGTGACCAACCGACCGATTGGAGCAAATGGCTTAGCTTGGCGGAGTTTTGGTACAACACCTCATTCCATTCAGCCATACAAACCACTCCTTTTGAGGCATTATATGGATACCCTCCACCTATTCACATACCTTACTTCAAAGGTGATTCGTCGGTTCATGATGTTAATGAGAGTTTGTTGGCAAGGGAAGCTATGTTAGAAGTCCCCAAACATCACCTTGGACGCGCCCAGAAGAGAATGAAACAGCAGCATGACAAGCGTCGATCCGACCGCAAATTTAATGTGGGTGATTGGGTCTATTTGAAGTTACAACCATATCGCCAAAACACATTACGCGACCGACAATTCCATAAGTTGAGCCCCAGATATTTCGGCCCTTTCAAAATCATTGATAAGTTTGGTGAAGTGGCATACAAGTTAGCGTTGCCGGCTGATTCAAAAATACACCCTGTTTTTCATGTGTCCCAATTGAAGAAGAAGATGGGACCTTTGTCTCAATTACACGGCACACTTCCAGCAGTAGGAAACTCCACATTCTTGGAACCGGTGCAAATACTTGAACGACGTTTGGTGAAGCGTGGCAACAAACCGGCGACCCAAGTTTTAATACATTGGGCGAATTCCTTCCCGGAAGATGCTACTTGGGAATTTCTACACGACATTCAAGAGCGTTATCCACATTTTCAACCTTGAGGACAAGGTTAATTGGAGGGGGGAGATTTGGTGCATGAAAGTGAGCACAATACGAAATAAGCACGGAAACAGATGACACGTGGCAGAAGAGGAGTAACCGAAGCAGAGGACACGTGGCAGAAAGAAGAGTAGTCAGCTCAGTTAGTTAGTTTCATAACTGCCAGTTGATTAGGTTGATAAAAGTTAGTTACGAGAGTTACATCTCTATATAAGATGAATTCTCTTCAATTGTAATTCATTCCAGATCTTAATGCAAATTGCTTCTTCTTCTTCGTTCTATTCTCCTGTTCGTAGTTCAATTCAAGTAGGTGCAATTCCGGTTGTTGTTCCGGTCATCAACGACCCCGATTCCGCACCATATGTATAGTACAAGAGCATTCACAATTGTTGGATGATAGGGGCCGGTCCGGCCAACCATTGCAAGAAGAAGGCCTATCAAAGGTTCTTCCCATATGGTCGTTGGAACAGCCAAGGCCGATCCCGATTTCTTTTTTTAAAAAAAAAATTTATTCCATATTTTCTAATTTAAATACCCCATCTCCTTCATTTCATTTCCCACGCCATTATCTTTTTCTTCTCTCATTTTTTTATTCCATATTTTCTAATTTAAACTATGATGCTTTTAATCTATAATTATTTGCATTATCCAATCTTGATGAACTAATTACAATGAGTAGGACATCTAAGTTTATTTTTCATATCTAAAAGAGTTTACACAAATACAATTATAATAGAAATTTAACTTTATAACAAATTGGACGTAACAATTCATTTAACATAAGAGTTTAACATGTTTGTGAATAATTTATTAATTGTTCTGTTTTAAACCAAAAAGTCACAACAAGATCAATTAGTATTGGAAATTCCATTGAATATTTATTCAGCCAAAAAAGGGAAAATGGAATTCAATTTTAAAACACATTTTTATAAAAAAAAATTGCTAAATTTTATAACTCCTTTTTATAAAAGAATTGCCAACACCGATTTACTATTTGTTAATTCGTTTGATGATTTTTTTTACAAAATAGTACTATCTCCGTCCTATAATAGATGTCACACTTTCATTTTTAGTTTCTCCCACAAAAGATATCACATTTCCTTTTTAAAAAAAAAAGTTCTCTTCCACAGTAATATAAATATATTATTTTCTCTCATCACTTAACACACAAAACAAAATCTCTTAAAATCTCGTGTCACTACCCAAGTGTGCCATCTTTTATGGGTCGGAGGGAGTACTACACTTGGCATCACTCTTACCCATACATGAATATTATTGTATTGTTGGTTTGTATTTTTGTATATTTATTTGTTATATTTCGAGATGTTCGCTTATTATTTTTTTAGTATTGAATTATTTAAAATTATAAATAAATTCGACTAAAATTACACATCAGTTACGGTTCGAAACCGAAGCCAGCCAGTTTTTAACCGGCCGGTTCCGAGATTTATGAAAAATTGAAACCAGTTAACCGGCCAACCGATCCGGTTAGAACCGGAATCTGTTGAATAAGCAGGGCTACGAAATACTATGCAATAGTTATATTTGGAGTGTACCAATTTAGCCAAATCCATTGGAGTTGGGTTAGCGTTGCTCAAATTGCGGATTAATTGGTAATGAACTAATCGATTTTTTTTTGTTATAAATTTACAACTCTAATCCTATAAATTTAACAGGTTATTGAGGCGATCCACGGATTTTATGTTGCATTGACATCCCTAGAACTAGGAATGGAAATAACGGCTTCAAGGTGCATGTTTGAGGATTAATAGAGGAGGAGAGTTGAGACGGTTCAATGAGCTATTGCATAGGTAGCCAGTGCTATAGATCTAATTGAAAATATGCATAGAAATTTTTTTTAGTTTTATATTTTCTACTCTCTATTCCCTAAAAATAAAAATTCTTTCATTTTTTTAGGCCAGTTTCTAAAAGTAAAAACTTACCATTTTAGAAAATAGACCCTACAATCCACTAATTCCACTATTTTTTCTCCTCCGCTCTTTTAGAGCATCCACAACCGTGCTCTTGCCAGCGGCACGGTTGTGGGCCCGGGCGGTACTATTCATGCCTGCTCTCTGGCAAGAGCACAACACCCACAACTGTGCTCTTCCGCAAGGACGAGCACAATTAATTTAATATTCAATTAAACATAAACATTTCCATAATACTAAAATTCATTAAAAAATCACAATAAATATTACAAAATACAAATAAAATAAAAAAGACATAATTAAAATCCTAAAAATTAAAAATTACATAATTTAAATACTAAAAATTAAAAATTACATAATTATTGGCTAATATTACCCGAGGAAGACTACTCATCCGGCGGCAACAACCCCAATTGTTTTTGGAGACCTTTTATCATGGTCTCGTGTGTTTCAAGTTGCGTGAGGGTCATAGATGACCTATCGACCATATTGAGTTGGCTTAAGAGCATCCACAGCGAGTTGTTCGGGGGTGGAGGTGGCACATAGGGAGCGGGAGCGGCTTCGGGAGTGGCTTCGGGAGTTGAGCCGCGACGACGGTTGGCCGCCGCCTTTTTCCTTCCTTGGGGGCGGCGTTGGGAACCGCTCGGTCCGGCGTCGGGGCTACCCAAGTTAGCTCCGGCGAGTTGGCTAGCCACTTCTTCCGAGCCGGAGTCGGATAGGGCTACCGACCTTGATCGTTTGGAGGAGCCGCTAGAGGAGGATGTTATGCCTCCCTTATACTTCGGGTGCGTCCGCGTCTACTGCCAAACGTTAAGATATTTGAACGACTTACCGTTCATGGATTGGTAGGTGCTCAGCGCGGCGGTGATGATGTCGACCTCGCTTCGGCCGCTCCCGGCATTCCGGGACTCCTGGATGAAATAGCCGTTGAACTTGCCAATTTCTTCGTTGGCTCGGCCGATGCAGTTGCGCACCATACTCTCGTTGCGCTCGATCGTTCCGGGCGGCCGGTTTGCATTGTACCGGCTAGAGACGCGCCACCAAAAGTGATCGCCGGATTGGTTCGTTCCAACCACCGCATCTTCGGAGATTTCCAAGTACGCCTTGAACAATCTTTCCATCTCCGCCGGTGAGTACGGTGTGCGGACACCGGCGCGAGATGGAGGAATCGGCATTTGGGAAGGGGCGCGATGCCTAGGCTCCGGTGTCCACCCGTAGCGCCCTTCGGAGGCACCTTGGTCGTCGATTGGGTATGGACGGTAGCCACCCGGAACGGCCGAATCTTGGGTTTGAGGAGGGGCCGAATATTCCGTTTCCGGACTAGGAAACGGTTGTGAACCGAACCATTCGGGGTTCCAACCGTGGGAGCCCGAAGGGTTATCGTCTTGGCCGGACATAGTGATGTTGTAGGGTATGAGAGAATGAAGATGAAAATGGATATGAGAGGATGGAGATGAGAATGGATATTGGAGAATGATGATGAGAGTTGTGTAGTTTGATGTGAATTTTTGGGGTGAAATTGGGGGTATTTATAGATGAAAGTGTGTATTTTTGGGGTAAAAAAAATGAAAAAAAAAATTAAAAGGTGTAAAAAACGGTTATAAACGGATATATTTTTTTGGGGAAGTGAAATTTTTTTTTTTTATCGGTTTTTTTAATAATAAACCGATTTTTAAAAAAAAAATAAAAATTTTTTAAACACAACGGTCGAGCCGTTGACGAATGGGAGGCCGCCACGTGTGCGTCCGCTGGCACGGACGTGCTCGATACATCGAGCAGGGCCGTGCCAGCGGCGCGGACGGCGGTGGCGACGGACGCCACCGCTGCGCATGCTCCTTACTTTATCCATTTTTCCTCTTTCTCTTTTTACTTTACCAATTTTTTCATTAAAATCCATTACTATTTTCAAAGTTTATAGTTTTAGAAAACAGAAGAATTATTATTGTTCCAACAAAAAATCAATGCTTTGTCGTTTTACTTTTACGATGAAAGTTTTCATATTTAATCAAGCGATTCATGAAACTTATAAGAAGATGACATAAGTTTTGACAATACAATCAACTTTCAAGAAAAAGTATAATAGAGGTCCTTGTCTTAACAAACTTGACAAATTCATAAATGGACATGGACCATATATATAGACTAATAATTCTCGTCAGATACAATTAAAATTTAATAAAAAGGAAATAAAGCGTGCACCATATTTTTCTAAATCAAAATGTGTATCATTTGAAATAAGATTTGTCACGAATCTTTGCAATCAACACACAAACAGAAAAGATTTGCCTCCATAGTCTGATGAACACACTCTGCAACGGCGGCAGATCTGAATTTTTGTTGACAAAAACTTAAGCATGGTTGAAACTTAGCCGACGTATCTCTACTGCACGACACCTCAGGAAATGGTATAACACTGCACATCTTCTTATCAACGCTCCAACAGTTAACTAAACAAAACATTTTTAAACACAAATATTATTGGTTTGAACTGAGATATAATACTCCCTCCGGCCATAAAAAATAGTCTCATTTGTGGATGGTAATGAGAAATTGGTAAGTAAGAGAGAAGGAGAAAAAGTGGGTAAAATATTGAAGAGAGGAGAAAAAGTGGATAAAGTATGATAGAAAAACTTTCCATTTTTAGAAATGGGACGTGGACATACCAAAATTGTAAAATAAAACTATTTTTCGTGAACGGAGGAGAGTATGAATTTTATCACATGCAAAGTTTATATGTAACTAAGGCAATAACATAACTTTCATTTTTTTACAATTTCAACATCGATCCAATTTACGTGTCCGACATGACGCTATTATCTATATACGATCCAAGTTTATTGTTATAAAATGACAACTTAATTAGTTTGTTAAAAATATTGTACTACTTGTCTTCTATAGACTATAAATATGCGTTGATTTTTAGACTTGTGATTGTAAAATATTACAACTTTGTTATATATTGACTAACTTATAAGTACAATTATTGTAAATATAAAAATAATGGACGTTTGATTTTTGAACCAATAGAGTGATTATATAAACAAAATTTGATTTTTAAACCAACTGAGTCATATATAAACAAAATTTATATTGTTGTTATGATAATAGATAATTAATTTTGTTTTTGAAATTTCCATGTGCTTTTCTAAGAATGAAAATAAGGATACTTTCCTTTTTTCGCGCCCTATAAAATTATACCAATTCTATGTATGGAAAGTTCTCTTAAACTCATTACCCATATATATCAATTTATTTACAACGTATATCATATAGTCCACTATTAAACACTAATAATAATATGAGTCTCACTATCCACTAACTATATTTTAATTTTTAACTACCCTTCTCTTCATCCCTCTTACTTTACCAATTATGCATTAATTTCCATGCTGTCTCAAATGTTCTTATTTTTTTTTGGAACGGATGGAGTAACTACTTAATAATAGAAATCAACAAAGTGTTCAATTACATAATTTAAATTTCAATTATTAAAAATGTCCTTTCATTATGGACACCTATTAACTATGATGAACCTAGACGTGTTTGTCAAAATATAAGGAAAATTCTTCCATTCCAAATAATTTTATTTAATATAGAATTAAATAAAATCAATTTAAACATACCTGATAAAATAGCATAAATGAAGAATAAGAACATTGTGAATTTCATCATCTTGAGAATAACAATAAATTAAAGGAGAAGATTGAATTATTGATAAAGGAGATTGAATTATTGATATTGTAATGGAATACTCCACATTCCTTTTATAAACTGACATAATTTGCTTTAAGGATAAATGAAGATTTCCGGTAAAACAACTCAATCTTGTATTTATCGAGGATATTAATTTTATTAATTATACGTACCTGATTATAATTATAATGAGAAGCAATTGTATCAAAAGTTAGTTGTAAAAAATTTAATGAAATTATTGCGATTTAATATTCATTTATTATGTGCTTGCATGCTTTCGGAGCTTGTGTAACATGTCCGTGTTAGTGTTAGTGTAACTAATAATATATTCCCTGAATTATATGCTTGAATGCTTATACCTTAATATTAATTTGAAATTTTGAATGATGATTAATTATTAGTATTTTTTATTTTGACCCATCCACCAATTAATTTATTTTTGGTTTTGGAAATATTTTCATCACATGTTGCACCACAGGTCTAACTGCCAATTAACACTGATTCAATTATTTCTTTTCTCTATCATAATTTATTAGTTTTATACTAAAATTCGTGTTATCCAAAGTGTATATATTTAAGGAAGGGAGGATAACATTCTGAACCTAAACAGGTATCATTTTGCATATTTTATTGCCAGTAACAAGAGTTTTGATAAAAATAACAAAATGACATTATAATACTTTGAAATAGTATATATATATATACATATGTTCTTGTTAGGTTGAGATTTTTTAGCTTAATTGAGAATTGAGATGCATTTTCAGCCACTCATCCACAACATTTTTGAAATGTCAACTGCAAGTAGATTATATCAACTCGAGGGTATTATCATCAATAGTTTGCACATCAATATGTGTATAGTTAACATGAATTGTATATGTAGTTGACATTATATGTGTGTAGTTGACATGAATTGTATATGTAGTTGACATGGATTGTACACATAGTTGACATTATATGTGTAGTTGACATGAATTGTAATTTTTCTAATCTAGTGGATAAAATTAAACAAGCAAATGGTACACTTCATTTTTAGATAGTTTTACATCATTTTATATGAACTTCATTATTTGATCGTTTTACTTCATTGTAGAAAGACTAAATTAAAATGATCCTAAAATGAACTACTCCGTGTTGTCTAATAATGAAGTATATTTTAGTTTGATGGTTCGACATTAAAAATTAATTCTGCCTATATCACAACCCATTTATTATCATTTTTCCAAAACAGGTCCAAAAATAAAACATCTCACTTAGGCTATGACGGAGGAATTACTATTTATTTATTCTCTATTGTTGATTGTCATCTTATGTTAGTAGGAGGATTCAGAGGATAGGATTGATTCTGATTTTTTTTGGTAATAGCCTTAGGGTGTCCACTATAAGGCGCCCACGGCTATAGCCGTGGGTTGGGGCGGAGGGCGGGCGGCTATAGTGGAGAGCGCGGGTGGACACCGAAATGGGGGCAGTAGGGGGGCAGACGGGCTTCAGCCGACTCCGGGGCGAGGACGCGGCGAAATGGGGGCGGACGCGGCTATAGGCGCGGCGCCTATAATGGCGGCACCGACAGCCGCGGCTATAGCCGATTTTTAATTTTTTTTTTACATTTCAATTCACCTATAAATACACCCACTCCATTCATTATTTTCACACCATTCCAACTCTACATCTATAAAAATTTCTCTCACTACAATTTGGGATAAAAAATGAACAATTTGTGGAGAGACAGCTGGAATGCTCTGATTCAACAGGTGCAACACCAGGCCGCCCAGGAGGAAGCGGCCCGTTTGGCGGAGGAGGCGGAGAATGCGGAGGATGCGATCCCTCATGCCATTACTCATCGGCGGACAATCCCACGAGACCACGCCGGTGCGCACCATCGTCTAATGGATGATTACTTTGTGGATAACCCACGTTATCCACCCGAGATATTCCGCCGGAGATTCAGGATGTCGCGACGGCTGTTCAACTATATAGCGACGAATTTGGCGGAGCGTTACCGGTACTTCACCCTCCGGCGTGATGCGGCTGGCCGGATCGGGCTGTCTACGCAACAGAAGTGCACCGCTGCAATCCGACAGCTTGCCTACGCCGGACCAGCGGACATGTTCGATGAATACCTACAGATGGGTGAGACGACTGGCCTCACGGTGCTCAGGCAGTTCTGTAAGGAGATCCGGGAAATTTTCGGTGGGGAGTTTCTACGGAAGCCCAACCCGGATGAGTGTCAGCGCCTACTGGATATGCACGGTTCGATGCACGGGTTCCCAGGAATGTTAGGAAGCATCGATTGCATGCATTGGGAGTGGAGGAACTGCCCCGTGGCATGGAAAGGCCAGTTCACTACTGGATTCAAAAGCAAACATCCAACGATGATTCTGGAAGCCGTTGCGGACTACCGTCTGCGGATCTGGCATGCGTATTTCGGTGTGGCAGGTTCGAACAACGACATCAATGTTCTTCAGCCATCGCCGCTCTTCAACGAGGAGTGCCGGGGGAGGGTCCAGAAATCAGCTTCGTAGCCAACGGTACGCAGTACAGTAGGGCCTACTATTTGGCAGATGGGATATATCCGCGGTGGCCCGTATTCGTGAAGACTGTCCACCAACCGGTTGGACCGAAGAAACAATATTTTGCGCGCAAACAAGAGAGTGCTAGGAAGGATGTTGAGCGGGCTTTTAGTGTCCTCCAATCGCGGTGGGCTATTATACGGTGTCCGGCACGAGTTTGGCACGAAGATGAAGTCGCGAATATTATGTTAGCCTGTATCATATTGCATAATATGATAATAGAAGATGAAGGCTTTGCGGCAGAGCGATGGGCACCGGAAGAAGGCGCAAGTACAAGTCACGATGTTGCCTCCGCGCCGATCCAGATAGGAGTACCACGGAGCAATGAATATTTGATCCAACGCTTCGCTGATATGCGTAGGACCACATCACATAACACACATCAAGCAAATTTGATTGAAGAAGTGTGGGCACGTAGGGGAGGTGGTGGCGCAGTGTAAACATATTAGTGATTTGTACTAGATTAATTTTAATTTTAATTTTAATTTTAATTTTAATTCTACTTCGTATAGTCGTGTTCTTCTAATTACGTATAGCCCGATAAATTTGTTCATAATTACTTGAAACATTATAAAATGAAAGTTGATTATAAAATTTTGGGGTTATTGGAGGTGGCCACTATAGTGGCGGACACAAAATTTTGGGGCTATGGACAATAAAACTGGGGCTATGGATAAAAACTGGGGCGGGGCTATTGGGCGTGTCCGCCTTATAGTGGACACTCTTAGCAATGTATAGCCACCGACTGCATTACGGGCCTCTTCACTATGTGGTCGTCATTTGTTCCGCCCTCTAGCGGCTGAACTCGGACGCTCACGAGACCCCTCTACGCCAACAACATATTATCCTTTTTTATTTATTTTTTTAATTTTAATATCTTCTTTATAAATACCCACTTCTATCTTCGTTTTTCTCACACTTCACTATATCAAGTTAATTTTTACTTGTAGTTTGTGGTGTTCTTTAATTAAAGTTTTATGTTTTTTTTACTTATACTTATAGTTTGTAATTTTTTATTTCTAACTAATAAGAAGCAATTTCTCATTTTTCAATTGCTATGCATTTATAAATTTTTCAAATACTAAAATTTGAGCTATGGATGAAAATGAGACTGGTAGTGTGAGTAAAATGAAAAAAAAACATACATGGCAGATGAAAACATAGGTTTGTGGCTATTAGAACTGCATTGTTGGTGCTCTAACAGGATCTTCAAAGGAAAGGTTAAATGAAAAGGTAAAGAAAAATAATCACATTACCTCTTATTCATAAAATTTTATACTCCAATAAAAAGGGTATTTGAGGAGTATTATACATTCTTTCATTTTGAGAAGATATATTTACCTCTTCTTGGTACAAAAGATAAAAAGTTAGTTATTTTTGTTTGCGTTTTTAATATACATTCTTTCCTTAGAGTCCATTACTTTTTAAAAAGGTATAATTACCTTTTAAAGAAGAAGGTAAATGAGAAATATACATTTATATTTTAGTAAATGAAAAGATAAATTCTTAAATGAGAAATATACCTTTATGTTTTGGAGAATGAAAGATAAATTCTTAAAACTACCAAATTATCCTTCTTTTGAAAAATCATTCTTCAAAGGAAAATAAATTTGAGAATGTATTTCTTTATATTTTGTATGCATAATGTACTATTCTTTTATTTTAGAAACTGTTACTTTTTGGAAAGATATATTTTCTTTTTTAAAAAGGTAAATAAATAATATACCTTACCCCCTCGGAGATGCTCCAAATAGACTATATGTTGTTGCATGAACGAAAAAAAGATGAGGTTTCTCTTAAATCCTCAGCATAAGTCTCCTTAAATATATATTCTCTCTGTTTCATAGTAGTGAAGTCATTTTCTCATTTTGGTACGTTCCATAGTAGTGGAGTCATTTCGCTTTTTAGTAAAAGTCAACACATTTCTTTTCACTTACTTTATTCTCTCTTCATCTCTCTACTTTTTACATTTCCCACTTTATTCTTTCTTTATTTAATTCACTTAACACATTCTCTTAAATCACGTGCCGAAAAGAAACACTTCCACTACTATGAAATGGAGAGAGTACTCCATAATTAGATATGATCATGTATTTGAATCTAAGAGATTGTCATTGTACAAACTCAATTGGTGAAAACTGTCATTCCCTCCGTCCGTCATTAGGAGTTCCGGTTGACCATTTTGGCCCATACTCCATTAGGACTCTCGATTCACCTATAAATGGTAGGTACATCTCACTTTTCACTAACTCATTCCACTTAGATTCTATTATAAAACTAATACAGAGTATATAAAATGAGTCTCACATTTAGACGTCCCCAAACCGAACCGAACCGTCCGAACCTGCCCGGAACCGTCACCGGCGGTTCCGAACCGGGTCCGGAACCGTCGGCGACGGTTCGAACCGTGCCCGGACACGCCGATTCCCCCAGGCCGGTTCAGGTTCCAATCGTGCGCAAACCGTAACTGGCGGTTTTGAACCGGCGATTTGGCGGTTCCGACAGCTTTTCAGGCCTATTTCCGACCTACGCACAAGGCTTTTCAGAAATCATTAGCGGAACCGCCGGTTTTGACTCACACTTTTCTTTCAATGATGAAGAAGGAGGCCCCGTTCCCCAACAAATCGACGTCCTAGATTGGTGGAGATCACACGAGAAAGATTTTCCCATCCTTGCATCAATGGTCAAGGAGATCTTTTCGGTTCCGACTTCCACTGTCGTCGTCGAGTCCGCCTTTAGTGTTGGAGGCAACGTCTTGGACGACAGAAGAAGTAGACTCACCGGGCAAAACATGGAAGCCACCATGTTACTTGATGATTGGTGCTCCGCCGAAATTAGAGACCAAGAACCGGATTGGGACAATTAAGTAGTACAACCCGACCAAGACTACTTCCCCAACGAAGAGTAGGCCAATTCCTCCGATCAAGCCAAATAGGTAAGCAAGGTAAGAGAACTACATGGACTTTGATTCCAAAATGCAATTGAGCATTGAGGATACGTAGACATCTCAACTTAAATTTTAAATTTAAGTTGAGCTCAAGTCCTTTTCCTTTATTTCTTTTTTCTCCTATTTGTTTCAAATATGTAATTTGTAAATTGTAATCAAGACTTTAAGTCTTTTGTAATTTATAAATTTTAAGTTGTAATTTGTAAATTTTAAGTAATTTGTAATTTTAAAGTTGTAATTTGTAATATAGTTGAAATTTGTATCAATAAAATTGCATTTGTACATCGCATTATTCTAATTTTATTTATGCAAGTATATTTACATTTTTTACTTGAATTACAATTTTAACAAAAAAAATAAAATAAATAAACATGAACCGCTGAACCGGTCCGGAACCGGCCCGGAACCGGACAGGAACCGGTGGATCCGGACCTTGACGTGAACCGCCGGTTCACGGTTCAGGAACCGCAACCGTGCAAGCTAGGACGGGCCGGTTCAGGTTGAAGAAAATCTTGAACTTGTTCCGAACTTAAATGAGACTCTTAAAACTTGTTCCGAACTTAAATGAGACTCTTAATGGCGAACAGAGGAAGTAGTATTAATTTTGATGAAAAGATGTTTATCTCTCCGCATGGATGTTCAAGTTAGAGGCAGTACTGGTGTCGGGCATCCACCGTGGAAGGAATTTGTTACCACCGGTGAAGGGGGTATGGACCGGCCTCCTTGACGCGATGGATGGTAGAGTTTAATAAACTGATGGGGTGTTTGGTTTGCAAGATTGTATCTCGGATTAAATATGTAGCGTGTTTGGTTTATGATATTCAATCCCACAATTCAATGCTAGACGAATAATCATGGGATAATTAGTCATAGCTAATCCCCTATTACTAAAATAATCTCACAACTCAATCCTAGATTGTATCTTAATATTATTTTATCTAGAAAACCAAACACCATCTGTGAAAACTGCACTCGATTGAACTTTTGTTGCTTTACTTTATTATTTTCATACTAAATAGGATGTGCTGATGAGACTTATATAGTTTTCACGCTGACTTGAACACTTGTTTGTTTCATTTGCCACAAAAATGTTTGCAATAATAACAGTATAGTGCAAATTAGCAAAAAAGGAAGCACGTTAACATAGCGAAATGTATGATACAGGTAGAAAGTAGAAAACACAAATTAATTAAAGAGTGAGTGGGTTCATGCTACGGCTTCCACTTCATCCAAAGCATAGTTGTTTGTAGATACATTTGCGTAGTTCACTTTGTTGAACCTCACCACCACTGGATACCGAGTCTTGGGGTCCTGATCCACGCATTCATTTCAATATATTTTCCTCATTCCTAAATTAATATTAAGGGTCGTTCGGTATGGAAAATAGATAAGACACACATTTTAAGTTAGATACAGAGGAATTAAGTATACTATTTATTGGGTTTTCTCACCTGGTCAACAGCAACAACTGAACCCACACCCTTGTACCAGTAAGATTCTTTCCTAAGGATTCTTACCTGCAATCAAAATATTGTTTGATTAATCACAAGAGTATATTGTAATTAGATAGTACTGTGCTTTTTTTTCACCCGTTTCAAAAAAAATAATATTTAATAATTAAAGTAAAGTTTTCTATACATTATTTTCTCTCATGCTTTGCTTCCTCTCAACTTCAACTATTATTTTTTCAAAGCTGAGTGCAAAAAAAAAAGAGTGTCTCGTAAGAGATTGAGGGAATTGTACCTTAGAGCCTCTTGGGGGGCCAATTGGTGGTGGCTTGGCTGCTTTAGGCGGCGCTTCAGCGGGTGCTTCGGCGGCGGGAGGCGCTGCTTCAACCGGCTTGTCAGCAGCCTCTTCCGCAGCCCGTACGACGAGCCTAGAGCTTCTGTTGTTCTTGGAAGAGAAGCAAACCATGTTGCTCTTAAGAGTGCTTGTGTTTGATGTCACATTTTGTGCCAACACAAATCCACATGCAGCAGATGCCATGCTGCTTGTTGCCATTTAATTCTATGTCTCTCTCTCTCTTCAAATCTATGCTCTTCAACCAGTTTTTGTTATTATTATTTGATTTACACAAAATAGATAAACTTAGATCTGAGTTGGGAGGATATCATTTTCCTGGACTGGGATTATTGGGAGAGAGCTGTGCAGTTTCTTTAGCCATTCGGGCTCTGCCACTTGGCCACCATATCCCCTTTGGATAATCTCATCTATCTCTACAATCTTTTTCTATCATTCATTATTTTCATTTTTATCTTTTACTTCTATTTGTTGATTTTAGTTATTATAACTACTTAGTATTTTACCTTTCTAAAATTTTGTATTTCCTACAATTTTTCAAATTGGTCTATAATATTACTACAAACTTTACATTTTGTTTGTTATTTCCCATGACATGTCAATCAACCATATTCAATCAACTTAGGTGCATTTTTTTTTCTGCTTGGCACTACTAAATCAACGTGATTTTCTACGTAAATTTTTATCCCACTGCCATAAGCTTAAAAAGGTAATCTAAAATATCATAAAAATTTCACGGTTGCCCACGTATAATAAGATTTTTTCCGAAGATATCTAATTTGGACTGTGTTGGGAAATAACAAACAAAATGTAAAGTTTATGATATTTTAGATCAATTTTAAAGTTAGTGCGAAATATCAAAATTTGGCAAAAGATCATAGTTTTAAGGACCTATATCCAATTAATTAATCATATGCTAGCTAAAAAAAGTTTTTAAAAATATTAATTTTGGATTGTAACTCCTCTACGGGACAATTAATTTCTCTTCAACTTTAGTAGTTTTCAATAAAGTTAACATTTTTAGTTAAATTTTTTTAATATACAATACTCCATCTGCCTGCAAAATGTTGTCTATGTTTGACTTGGCACAGGGTTTAAGAAATGTGAAGAAGATTGAGTAGAAAAAGTTAGTGGAATGTAGGTCTCACATTTATATATTAGTTTTATAATAGAATGTAAGTGTAATGAGTTAGTAGTAAGTAACGAGTATATTCACCAAAAATGGAAAAAATCAAAGTGGACAACATTTCACAGACGGACCCAAATGACAAAACTGGACAACATTTAATGAACAGAGGGAGTAATAATTTATTAATTATCAATAAGATTTGCTTAGAGTGATAATATCTATTCGGCTTGGTACAATGAAGATGATGTATTGTGTGTAGTTTTACCTTTAGAGCATCTCCAATAGCACTGGACGTCAAATAGCCATCAAATAGCCTTCACACTACCACATCATCAGCACTACAATTCTCCTGCCACGCCGGTTCCAATGGTTCGGCGTCAAACCGGCGTGGGCGAAAAATCGGCGTCGCGGTGGTGACGCCGGTTATTGGAGATGCTCTTACAGTCAACCCATATTTTGTTAGGTGAAAAATGACGCATGGATCACCAATTAGAATTTGATAAGTTACGCAATAACTACTCTTTCATGTTTGGCCAAAAGAAAAATTTTCTTGTCCCTCTCTCGCCTCAAGAAGTACGTAAAGATCAAGAATATGTGCTACATCAAAGCGAAGAAATACTACAAATATAGATAGTGGCCCAATTTGCAAAAGATTATGAGGTAAAAAATAATGTTACTGTACAGTCATTGAAGCAAATATGCAATCACAAGAGGATAAGGAAGAAAGAGACTGAGATTTTAAGTACACATATCCCATATTCAGAATCAATATTCATGCCCGAGGTACGATCTTCGGCCCCTTATTTTGCCACCAACGATACTTCCAAATCCTGCTCATCTTGTAACAGTTCTTATTCCTACTTCCATGGAGCCAACGAAGACATTGCGTTATGTCATTCAAGATTTTGTTGTAATCAATACAAGGGTTCAAGTTATGGATTGGAAAGATAGAATGAACCAAGAAGAGTAGTCTCATAAGTTGCCAAAGTGGTTCAAGTTTTGCATGAAAAAAAATGAAGAATGATGCATACATGGTCAATTGATTAGCTTGATTTTTCTTTCCTCATGAATTAGTATGATTTTCTAAAGTACAAGTTTATTTGGTATTCATTTATTTAATCAGAATAAGTAGATGGAAAGTTGTTAACCAACATTAATTGGTTCTTTCCTTCTGCTAATTACGGTTTCCTTTTAGTTTATTTACTTTCTAATTTATTTTCTTTAAGTTTATTTTTTCCTTATGTTTAGGATTTCCTATCTCATTGTTGAACTGATACACCTTTAAATATTAATAAATTATGAGTTTTATCACTATTGTGCTTTCTCTTGATCAATTGAGTTTTTACGCTTGTTTGTGACGTCATACATCCCAGCTTCACGACTTATCAATGGTTCATTCATACCCATTGTGGCGTAATTCATCACCCATGCGTCAATTTTTCGTCCCATTACTTTATTCTCTCTCTTAGTATTTTATTATCTCTCTACTTATCTCACAGAATAATATTGCATAAATCTCGTACCGAATAAAACATGTTTCAGTAGAGTAGGATGAGAGCAGTATATGAGATGTCAATTCATTCCGAACTTCTCGGATTGATCCAAATAGCTCAACAATTGTATGCGTTGAACAGAATAGGCTACAATTCAATAGGTTTAACCTGAAATTAACCTGAGCCCCCATAAAATTGACCCAAAAATGAGTTAATTCCCTTTATTTAGTTTTCAATTTTTATTATTTTTTTGAAACTTTTAATGATTAGTGAAGTATTATTGTTTTTAAAAGTATGTCGAAATATATTTTGATTCATTATTAAACAATTATATTAATTTTTTTATTATTTTATTTTACTTTTGTATTTATCATAAAATTATACGTAAAAACTAAAAAATATTCAGAATAAATTTTGTATTACCATCACTGTCTGAGTTACATAGTTTTGAATAGAATTGACACTCAATTTTATATTTATTTATTAAATGAACCATTCCTCTCCATATCCCAAAATCAAATCCCTAAATACAAATGATAACAACTTTCTCCATAGCCCACACATAGTCCCTTCACAAGCAATAGCACTGCTGTAAAGAGAGTTGAGTACAAGTGGGTTTTATTCATATTCAAAGCCTTTACTAATTAAGAAACTACAGTTTTATTCACACTCGAATCTGAGTAAACACATTTATAAGATTCCATGTTCATTCCACTACATTATCCTCACCATTTCAATCCCAAATCCAGTCCATTCCAATCAAATATCATCCCCACTTACCTAAAGGTTGTTCCTAATCATAAATATAGACCTACAAATAAATGGATTGATGGTTATTTGGTGCGGAAATAAAGGGAAACATCACTGCTACTATAATTTTGCATTTAATAAGCCAAGAGCCTCAAATATGAATTTTGCATTTTCACTCTGTCAAAATAATTTTTCAGTTATTTAAATAAACTAAGCCAATGGTCCAAACATCCTAATCTATTTAGTAGATGATCTGCTACTAAGAACCAAAGCATGTGCAAGCAGTCAAGTCAAGCACAACACCTGTGTTACATGACCAAACCATCACAAGAATGAAGAAACAATATTTTGCATGATTCAATTGAATAAATACCCAACAGATTGAACATAATGATGATAATGCATTTAAACTATTGTAATTCCTATCAGCACAGGTTGTATTTGTTAAACTTATAAGATGCTGACCTTTTCTTACATCCTTAAACTCCAGATATCAGAATCACCTCTGGTTGAACCAGATGCTCGGATAGGACCTGTAAAGCAAAACTGTTTAACTGTGATTTAAAAAATTCTTTTTTCAATAGCTATAAGATGACATATCTGTTAGTAAGCAAGGTTTTTAGAACTAATCAGAATAAATGTTGTATTGCATTATAAGACTAATTTCTTAGAAACTAGACTAAAGTCTCAATTTGGTCCTTAACATATTGCGTTTTTTTTATTTCGGTCCAAAACATTATCTTTTGAATTATTCGGTCCCTCACAAATAAAAACGGGTCACATTTGGTTCATTTTGGACGGTTCCGTCAAATTTTTGACGGTTTTAATTATCGGATCACAAATTCGTCACTAACGGGGAGAAACTGATCCGTCACTAATCCGTCACTAATACACGCGAGAACATGGTGCGGCCGTTGTGGTTGAGGGAATTCCACAGTAGGGTTTCGTGGCTAAGCCCGAAGACGAGGAGGTTGCAGGAGGCGGTGCAGCGGCGGAGCATGGCGGCGACGATGTTCAGCTCGTCGGAGGACATGCGGCAGGTGGAGGAGGCGTTGAGGGCGGCGTAGTGGTGAAGCGCGTTGAGGGCGGAGTTGGGGAGGCTGGATTTGGAATTCTGGGCCGGCGGCGTCCCTGGTGGTGAGGAGGGTGAAGGCGAAGGTGAAGATGAAGAAGAGGATGAAGACGAAGAGCCACGCACGGTGGGAAGGCCCCGCCGACGCTCCGTGGTGGAGAACGATGAACTCCGTCAAAAATTTGCCGAATCAGTTTCTCCCAATTAGTGACGGATAATTTTCTCCCAGTTAGTGACGGATTTGTGACCTGGTAATTTAAACTGTGAAAAATTTGATGGAACCGTCCAAAATGGACCAATTGTGATCCGATTTCAAATGTGAGGGACCGAATAATTCAAAAGTTAATGTTTTGAACCAAAATTAAAAAAACGCAATATGTTAAGGACCAAATTGGGACTTTAGTCTGGAAACTAACATCAAAAGTTCGCACTGGTAAGATATGTTCTAGTACCAACCGAGCACCTGGGTATAACTGGAAATAACAATTGCAAAATGCTATAGTCTCAATTATGATGATATGGAATTACTGAACATTGCTCAAAACATAGGGGCAGCAACATGACTATCAGGAATAGCATCATATATGTAGGAGAGAGAGATTAATAAAGTTTCTTAGATATTCCATGATCACAAGAGCTGCTTAACATCCTCTCAATTTGCAATTAGTAGTTTAAATTTGTAAAATAGTTTTGCAAATATATTGCTTTAAATCTTGTCCATAACATTTTTAAGTTTGCTCTTGCTATCAACTCTCAAAAGGTTAATCAACACTAAATTGACCGCTATATTGGATGCACACAGCAAACTGTTCCTAGGAAGCTATGAGCTACTACCGCATCTTGGTTTATAATACTAACTAGACCAAGTAGTGGGCACATTGAATCCAAGAATTCCATTATTAATGTCCACCAACACATTAGAAACAAAATAGAAAATCACAACTTACATGCTTGTTATGTTTAGCACTCAAGGCTCACACACTAGAGTTGATCACACACACTCACAGCAATATGATAAACTCACACACTTTGCAGAGAACACACACACACTTGAAGTAGTAAAGAAGATGGTTTCTTGGAGAAAACTGACTTTCTTTATTGAATGAATTACTCTAACTACATACATTCGAATCTGAGTTATTTAAAGCTCTACAATCAGGTAGCAACTGCTACTAACCAACTACTAATCAAGAATCAAGAAAACAAGAAGAATAACTGCTACATCTTAACAGACTAACTGCTACTCCAACGGCTAATTCTTCTAGGCTTCTTCTTTTCTTGATCAGCCTTTAGATTCTCTTCTAGTAACTGAATGAGCACTCTTCTTCTTACAATTCTCCACCTGAGGGCTCATCTTAGTTGTTGCAGCAAACATTTATCAATTTTTTGCAATGATCAAACTTATCTCTACTTAGAGATTTAGTTAGCATATCTGCTGGATTGTGCAAAGTGTTAATCTTTATCACCTTCAGCCTTCTTCTTTCAATCTCATCTCTAATAAAATGTAGTCTTATGTCTATGTGCTTGCTACTCTCATGGAAAAACTGATGTTTAGCCAAGCACATAGCTGAACTACTGTCACAATGAATCACCATTGTCTTTTGGTCAAAACCAAAATCAGAAATCACTCCCTAGATCCAAAAGCTCTCTTGTACAGCTGCAGTGAGAGCCATATACTCTGATTCTGTTGTTGAGAGAGCAACAACACTTTGTAGACTTGATTTCTAACTGATCACAGTTCCAAACATGGTGAAAAGGTAGCCAGTTTGGGACTTTCTGTTGTCCAGATTTGCAGCATAGTCTGCATCACAATAACCCTGAACAACCTCCTCAGATTCACCTTCCCTGCTATTGAAAACAACTCCCCAGCCACTGGTTGACTTCATGTACCTCAGAATCCACTTAAGAGCATTCCAATGCTCCTTCCCCGGGTCTGCCATGTATCTGCTAGTCACTGAAATAACATGTGCAAGGTCTGGCCTGGTACAAATCATGGTATACATGATGCTTCCAACAACACTAGCATAAGAAATAGACTCCATCTCCACAGCCTCTTGCTTAGTTTTAGGTGCCTGCTCCTTAGAAAGCTTAAAACTCTGGGATAAAGGAGTTGATGCAGCTTTTGCATTTTCCATTTTGAATTTCTATATTGAGAAAGTTTTGCAGAAATTCAAAATGGTCTCCACCTTTTTAAACAACCACTTGCAACTGATCAGCCTCCTTTCCTTTCCATCTATATTCAGCTTGGATTTGTCCACCAAAATCCAAGTTTTGTTTTTGAGTAAAGACTCTATTTCTTCATTCATTGCTTCTATCCATCTTTCTCTGTCTTTACTTCTCATGGCCTCTTTGTACGTGAGAGGATCTGCAATATCAATACTCTCAGCAGCACAAAGTGCATAGTAGACCACATCAGAAAATTTCTCTGGAGGCTTTGCTTTTCTTTTCCCCCTATCTCTTGCAATCCGGTACTCTCTAGTAGGATCTGCTGTAGGCTCATCATTCCTTCTACCCTGAGCTAGAGCACCACCACTCTCTGGATCAGACTCACTCTCTGAGTCAGTAGCTCCACCTGCTCCTAGGCCAAGCCCCATAGGCTCCACCTTGAAGAAATCACTCTCTGCTTCACTGGAGTCCAGCTTCTCTTTCAAGTAGGGCATCTGGTCCTCCATGAACACTACATCCCTGCTCACAATCACCTTTTGCTTGTCAGGCTCAATGCATCAGAGCCTATACCCCTTAACTCCCCCCTGATATCCCAGCAAGATACATTTCAGAGCCCTAGCTTTAAGCTTGCTTTGCCTAGCATGAGCATAGGCTGCACACCCAAACACCTTGTACTTTGAGTAGTCACTATGGGCTCCATACCACAAGAAGTCAGGAGTCTCAGATTTTAGAGCAGTGGATGGACATTTGTTGATGAGATAGGCAGCTGTGTACACTGCCTCACCCCAGAATCTGCCACTCAGGCCAGAACTAAGTAGCAAGCACCTTACCCTCTCTAGGATAATTCTATTCATTCTCTCTGCAACCCCATTCTGCTGGGGGTTGCAAGGGACAGTCCGGTGTCTTTTCATTCCCTTATCTTTACAGAACATATCAAACTCAGCAGACAAGTATTCCAACCCATTGTCAGTTCTGAGACACTTTACACTCCTCCCCTTCTCTAGTTCCACCTCTTTACACCACATCTTGAACTTTGTGAATGTCTCTGATTTTTCTTTCAATATATACACCCACAACTTTCTAGTGTAGTCATCAATAATAGAAAGATAGTATTTCCCACCACCAATTGAGCTTATAGGTGAAGGGCCCCAAAGATCACTATGTATATAGTCTAGGGGAGATGTAGATGAGTGAATACCTGTTGGATAGGGAGCTTTCTTTGCCTTTCCAAGGATGCACTGTTCACAGGGATCCATCTTCTTGATTTCTCCAGGAATTAGGCCTTTTTTAGTGAGTTCCTTCATGGTCCCTTCAGCTGGATAGCCCAGCCTCATGTGCCACAGCCTCAAGGACTCCTCTGAAACCGCATTGCTCTCTCCATCAACAACCTTTGCATTAAGATAGTAAAGAACATGCTCTCTGTCAGCCTCCATTATCACTTCATTCCCAGATTTCACAAGTAGTTTTCCCTGACACATCACTATGGTGAACCCTTTCTGCTCCAACATTCCTAATGATATGAGATTCCTTTTTACTTCTGGAATGAACCTCACTCCAGTCAGAATCTTCATGGAGCCATCTTGTAGACATAGCTTCACCTTCCCTATCCCTCTGATCTGATAAACATGATTATTGCCAAGAACCACAGTACCTGATGCTTTTTGAAGATCATGAAACCAGGCTTTGTTGGGGCACATATGGAAGCTGCACCCTGAGTCCATAATCCACCTGTGACTGACCCCATTATCACTGATATTCATGAGTTGAGCTGTGGCCAGTACTCTCCACACAATCAGAAGTGTTGTGGCCCTCAGAAGCTAGCTTTCTCTTCCATGCATGGCAATCTTTCTTCAAGTGCCCTGGTTTCTTGCACCAATAGCATGCTCTGGTTTCCTTCTGAGCATCATAGCTTGAGGGTTTTGAATCCTCAAACTTTTTCTTGAACTTCTGCTTCTTGAACTTCTTAACATTCAAGGCCTCTGCAGCTTGAACATTAGAGCTAGCAGAGCCTCTGCTGGTTGTTTTCTGGAGTTCTTTGGCCATCAAAGCTGAGTATACTTCTGCATAGGTGATGGGCTTGTCTCTGCCATAGATTATGGCATCACTCAACTGATCATAAGAGATAGGCAAGGCATTCAATGTGAGAATTGCCTTGTCTTCATCTGAGACCTTGACATCTACCGAGCCCAGATCATCAATGATCTTATTGACCTCCTCTAACTATTCTATGATGGATTTTTCTCCAGAAAACTATAGGCATATAGCCTCTTCTTGAGATACAGCCGGTTAGCCAAAGATTTGGCCAAGTAAACTTAATCCAGCTTATCCCAGATCTCCGCTGCAGTCTTGGCTTCTTGAACATCCCTCAGGACTTTGTCTCCAAGGCACAGAATTACTACAGAGTGTGCCTTGAGTTGCATCTCCTCCATCTTTATCTGGGCTTTATCATCAAGCACTGGAGCCTTTCCCTTCTCTTCTGGTTTTGAAAGGACTGCAGCCAAGCCTTGCTGGATCAAAACCGCCTTCATCTTCATCTTCCACAGGCCATAATCATTCTTGCTTGTGAATTTCTATGCATCAAGCCTTGCTGCCATCTCTGAAACCGTTTGATCTTCTGCAAACCAGCTTCAATCTTCCCACAGACGGCACCACTTGTTATGTTTAGAACTCAAGGCTCACACACACTAGAGTTGATCACACACAGTCACAGCTATATGATAAACTCACACACTTTGTAGAGAACACACACACTCACACTTGGAGTAGTAAAGAAGATGGTTTCTTGGAGAAAACTGACTTTCTTTATTGAATGAATTACTCTAACTATATACATTCGAATCTGAGCTATTTAAAGCTCTACAATCAGGTAGCAACTGTTACTAACCAACTACTAATCAAGAATCAAGAAGAATAACTGCTACATCTTAACAGACTAACTGCTACTCCAACAGCTAATTCTTCTAGGCTTCTTCTTTTCTTGATCAGCCTTTAGATTCTCTCTAGTAACTGAATGAGCACTCTTCTTCTTACAATGCCTGTATAGTAACAACAAAGATGCCGACCCACATAAAATATGAGAATTCTCTTTGATAAAGGCACAAGAAAGCACAGAAGTATCATAAAACAAATGTTTGTAGCACATAAGTATCATAATATATTTGTGAAATCTAACGGTCCAGATCATATGTTAGAGCTTGTAGCCTTGTACAATATATAGAGTTTGCATTTTATCACTACTCTTGTTAATACTTCCTCTGTCCTGTTAGATATGAAACATTCACCTTTTTGATTTGTCCCATTAAAAATGAAATATTTCTAAAAATGGAAATAATATCCTCTCTACTTTTTTTCTCTCTTACTTTACTTTCTCTTCATTAACCCACTAAAACAACACTACATAAAATCTTGTGCCGAAAAACAAATTTTGCATATTTAATGGGACGGGGAGTATGTATCACTACAATTAGATAAAGGAAATGTGTTATTAATATATATTACTCCAAATAGAATAATGGAAATGTATAATTACTATTTATCACTACAAATAGAATAGAGGAGTATGTAATTAATATATATCACTACAAATAGAATAGAGGAAATATGTTATTAATATTTATAACTAGAGATAATATAAAAATAATATTCTCATATTGTAGCGAATATCAAATTGTGTGGAGTATTCAAATTTAGTATGTATATAAAGAGAGTTGTAAGATTTCAATCCTCACTACAGTATAAAAGGAAGGCGTACGTCATTAATTCAAGAACTATTATGGCTTCTCAAAAGTTAAATATGCTAGTCACCATTTTGTTGATTATTATGGGTTCGCATTTTTATATATCATCTCTAAGCGCATCCACCATGGGCGCCCTAAAGTCCGCCCTATGCTCCGCCATATCAACCTTATATCATCATACCCTTCCATCTGCAGTGGGACGCCCTAAAGTCCGCCCTATAAGTTTCATTACTGTTTTGTTAATTAATTTAATGTTTTCAAATATGTCAATGCAAAATAATAAAAAAAAAACACCACGATTAATTAAAAAAGGCAAATCCTACATTACTTAAAAAAAGGTTACAAGAGTTAGAAATAAAAAACAAGTTCACTACTCTACATCATTCCCAACTTGTGGCGCAGATCATTGATCATCCACTTGAGGTATTCGGCTTCAGCCGGGTCATCACACTGCTTGAGGGCGTGGTGCGTGTTCAACAACGTCCTCCGGTTGGCGGCCACCACAAACTCCGCGTAGGCATGTCCCGCAGCCGAAGTCGGGGTCGGGGCTTGTGAGGATGTCGCCTTCGCTTTGCCCTTGTTCTTGGCAGTCTTGCTGCCAATGGGACGTCAGGAGGACATCGATGTGCCGAAACTCTCATCCTCGCACATCGGCTGGTTGAGGTCCATCGGATGTGCGCCGCTTTCGCTGCTCGTATAATCACCGGCGGCGGTGTTCTTCGTCCTCTTCGCCGCAGCCGATAAGGGCAGAGTCCCTCCTTGGAACTTCTGCTTGTCCTTCAAGAGGAGCCAGGCGTTGTAATGCTTGAAATCGCCGTACAACGAAATGTACGATGCAAGCGCTCTATCGCCCACATCAGTCAAACTCTCGCCGCTGCCCTGCTCCCTCAAGCACTTCTCGTACTCCGCCGAGAAAAAATTGACCTGCTTCTTCACCTGATCCCAGTGCTTGCGGAGCTGCTCCCTATGGTGCTTGTAGGCGGTCGGCGGCTTGGTCTTGTTGTAGCGCTCAGCGATGCGCTCCCAGTACGCTATTTGTTTTTGGTTGTTGGCAAACTCCAGGCCCTCTGAAATATTAATCTAACACCTCGCTAAGACGATGGTTTCATCCGGGTTGTAGTTCGTCCTCCCTGGGGCGAACTCTTCATTCTTCTCCGGAAGCGGCAACTTCTGGGCCCTTTGCCTGTTTCGCTTCTTTTTGGTGGCAGAGCCCGAGGCGGCGGCGGAGCCAGAGGCACAGTGGGATGGGGCGGGGGCGGGGGCGGGGGCGGGAGACTGCTCCATATCTGACAACCCGTACGAATTTGTACTGAAATCGTGATCGTACTAGGTGTTTGATACGAGGGTACTCGTATCGGTCCCGGCAGCGCGAGGTCGCCGGAGAAGGGTTAGGTTCGTTCGCGGGATCCTCCCATCGAGCAGCCTAAGGTTCTCGGTCAATTAGGGTTTGACGAGATGAACTTGCGGAAAAGTAAAGTACAAAAAGATAAAAGAACGATAAATGATAAATTGATTTGTTATTTCTCGAATGATCCAAATGAATAACAATGTCCACTATTTATAATCATACCCCTCGATGAAGCTATTGGAAATCCATTCGTCTCTTCCTGGTCTAACAAAACTTCTTCAATCCCAACTTGATCTCGGTTAGGCAATCGATCAATTGCATTACTCGAACTAGATTTTACTGATTCATCACTATCATCATCAACAATTAATTCCATTGAATCATACCTAATATTGGGGTTGCACGACAGAGTCATCATGGTTGGTGGAGGCCGGTCATCGTCTAACAATTCATCCTCATCTCCAACGATATCGGGACTGTGCAGAGCAGCAGCTGCAGCAGACAGCGGTACAGCTGAGCGGCAATGGCTCATCGGGCTCGTTGAGCTCCAACAAGAGGGTGAGCGTTGTGGTGGTAGGTTGAACCCCGACAACGGTCCTGAGGTGGGCTAATGCCAAACCAGGGGCTCGTTTGGTGGCTCCGGCTCAGGCAAATCAGGCGGACAGAGGCTGTCCACGCGACGATCAGTGATGGCAAGATAAGACTCCATCTCAGCAAACAACCTCATCCTTCGGTCAGGCTCGTGCAGCGGAGACACTACTGCATCAGATGCCGTGTAAAACGGCTGATCAACGGCTTAGGTTGCCGAGATCTGGTGGGAATATAGCTGCTGTCCGTGCTGATATCCGGCGTGGAAGTTCCGTGGTTGCCCGAGTGTCTCTGAACCAACAAATTATGGCAAGGACGTGCAATCCATCAATTGCAATGGGTGAGAATTGCTCGGATATCCTTCTCCATTGTACACCGGATGATATAGCTCTTCCGACGGCTGAAAGTGGGAATACAGATCATCCGGCTGCGGGGTCAGCGAGGGAATGGACATCTCCTGATCTGTGTAGTGCTGCTGTCCGAGCGGTGGTGTTTCTCATGACCCAAACAGCGGCAGCTCATAAGGCGGGGCTGGTTCAGGCGGTGGAACGTGATGGAGAACGGCTGGGGCTGGTGGAGGTCGCGTCGCAGCATGTGGATCGCATAGGCAACGTTCTTTTGCATCCATCCGGGACACCAATTGCTCGACATCTGCGGTTAAGCGTTGAAGCTGTGAAACCAAGGTAGCCATTGACAGGTTCGGTTCCAAATTCGGCGTGGATTGGGGCGGTAGTGGTGGTAGATGATCAAATTCTGAGTACTCGGGTTGCGTCCAATCCAGGGGGTTGGGTGGCTGATTGGGAGGCGGATGACATGGGTGACAGCCGAATTGGTATGTCTGCGGAAATCCACACCACTCCGAGCCAACACATGGTAGCTGTGGCTGCTGAAAACCAGGCTGTTGGGCAGCGTAGGATCGATACGGCTGCTGCCACTCCACGTAATCGAGTGTGGGGGTGGTTGGTTGCTGCCAATCTGTATAAACGGGCTGGCCGAACTGATAATTGGCATAGTTGCTTGACATCATGATGGTAATTGGAGGATGAGAATACGATGAAAGCACCAGATGATACGAGGGTACTCGTATCGGTCCCAGCAGCGCGAGGTCGTCGGAGAAGGGTTAGGTTCGTTCGCGGGATCCTCCCGTCGAGCAGCCTAGGGTTCTCGGTCAATTAGGGTTTGACGAGATGAACTTGAAGAAAAATAAAGTACAAAAAGATAAAAGAATGATAAAAGATAAATTGATTTGTTATTTCTCGAATGATCAAAATGAATAACAATGTCCACTATTTATAATAGTGGATACCCTAACTTAAGGAGCAAGAAAATAATCCTAATAAATATGAAAAGATATGGTAAATCAATAACTAACTAAATAATATAGATATGAGGATAATCCTAGGAATATGCTCGTATCAGTGTTGGACTCGAAGGGTCGATATTCATCAGGGTCTGTACCCGGCCACCGTCCACCACCACCAAACATCGGACTATTTGGACTTTGGTAATCACTGGGATTTATTTTATAGTGTAAATAGAGAATGGAAGAGTGAGAATGAAAGGAGGTTGTGGTGTTTATATATAAAAATTTTGAAGAATTAAAAAAAAAGGAAAACGCTCAACATTGTCCGCGGTATCGTCCGCCTCGCCCACAGTGGGGCGGACGATACCGCGGACGATGCGTGGTCGAAAGCGTATCGTCCGCGGACGAAGCATAGGGCGCGGACGATGGATGTGCCATCGTTCGCCCCACTATGAATGCCCTAACATCTAAATTGTATTCAAAATTCAAAATTCTTTTGTTGTCCATTCGTACCATATCTATTTTACATGGTCTAGTTTATTTATATTTTTTTATACGCACAGTCAGCACATCTGCACAATATTGCGAATCCCCAAAAGATTGCGGAATTCTAATTCGTATCTGCGTAGGTTGGCGCCGAAGCGTTTTGTGGTGATAATAATGAGTGCTTCTGTGCTTCATTGCAAAAAACTAACAAGAATGACGGTAACTTTAACGACGACTCTTACACTTTAATGTCAATATTTATTATTTTAATTAAATATTTTTTAATAGTGTTATACAATTAATCCAGGATACAAGCGACGTCGACTGCTGCGGTAAGAGGGTATGCTCCAATGGAATCTGCGGCTATAGTTGGCAATAAATATTGAGAGAAAATTCCTTAAAAATAAGAGCAATTATATGGTTACGTTAACCCTTCTTCCGGATTATCAATAAATTAACTTATTTTAAGGATCAAAAGAAATGAACTCTTGATAGATTTCCCCAGATCTACGGTCACCTTATAAAACTCAACGTTTTCAAATAATTG
Source organism: Salvia splendens (assembly GCF_004379255.2). NCBI lineage: Eukaryota > Viridiplantae > Streptophyta > Magnoliopsida > Lamiales > Lamiaceae > Salvia > Salvia splendens. The sequence continues at coordinate 9,872,060 of NC_056044.1, forward strand.
ATTCCATTCTATTCAACTTCTATTTATATCTTCTCCCTCAGAGAGAGAAGGCTCTGTGTGTGTGAGAGAGAAAATATATGAGTATTTTTAATGGCATGAAGAACTTGGTTTCCTCGGCATCCTTCAAGTAAAAAAAGCACAGGGAGATAATCTCAAGATATTGGTTGAAGATAGAAAAAATTACAAGAGTTGAATTTTACTCCCTCTGTCCCACTTTAGGAGTCCCAGTTGAGTTCGGCACGAGTTTTAAGAAATGTAAATTAAAGTTGATGAAAAAAATGGTGGTGTGTGGGTCCTACTTTTTTATATTAGTTTTATAATAAAATGTGAGTGAAAAAAGGTTGGTGGAATGTGAAGCCTAATACCATTTATGAAATATTTCAACCAGGACTCCTAAAGTGGAACACCCAAAAATGGTAAACCGGGACTCCTAAAGTGGGACGGAGGGAGTGATATTTTTTCTTCCTAAATAGCATATGCGTGTCAGGTTTTAATTAGTGTCTTAGCAAATGTTGTAGAATATGTCTTAGGTGATCCGCTCCGATGACCAATAAGGTCAATAGAATATGTTAACACACCATCAACATTGTCAACCAATTAACACTATGTTGATAATTTTTTATTGACGATATTCTTGACATCAAATCTTGAAATCTAACGGTCTAGATCACAGTTTGGAGTTTACAGGAAAGATGCAGTATGCATTTTATCACTACCCATCTCCCTATAGGAGTGTGATCAAATACAAACTATACAAACTTTAATCATATCCACTAATTGTAATTAGTCAACAGTTTGTATTATACACATTTTCGATGTCAACAGATAATGCAATTGCTGTCAACAGGGGTGTGTGTAAATGGAAATCAAATTGGAGTTCAATTACAATTCAGTTACAATATTTCCTAATTTCACTCCCACATGCCATGTTACTAACAAGAATATTATGAGCATTATCTAGACGTGAAGAGTCAATTATTCGTCCTTAATTTATCTCCAATATCCCAAACTATCATCATTATCATTTTTGGAAAGAGATTACATTCAGTCAAAAAATTGTATTATCACATTCAGCCATCAAATTTCTCATTCTTCTCTGACGTAGTTCTCCAATAAATCAACATTTCGATATCAATTTTCAACATATTCTCGCCAAATTAATCTTTTCCGATTGAAATTGATCTCATAAATCTTCTCCCGCATTCTTCTCCAGCTTAAATTTTTCCGGCGTAAGCTCAACGGCCACGCTTTGCAGATGTCTTACGAAGCTCAAGGTATTTTTCTTGCTAAGTTGAATAATAGGTGAATCATAATGATGAAACCAACGACGAGTATGTTGGATTTTTTTTATCAAAACTTCAATTTCAGTTTCGTCTTCTATGTGCACAATTTCTCCTTTGCTCTCAATATTCATGGCTTGTATAGTCGCGGCCACTTCTGATTTTGATTGCCTTTCAGCTGATCTAGACCACTTCCCACTCCCATCACCTTCATCTACAGCTCTACCATTTGATTGACATTTTGCTGATCAAATATCAAAATATCAAAACATCAATAAGTAATGTCAATGAGAACACAAATACAAATTCCATTCATATGTCAACATATGATGAAACACAACAACACACCGACATGTCAATATCACCACGAAAAAACCAACAGAAATCAACACGAAAATCGCAAGAGAGACTTAGAACAATGTCAAGAGAAAGTCATTCTCAACTACGCACCATTATTACTCAATATGATCACTAAATAAAGTGACAACAGATAGTCATTCTCAACTTCTTGTTGGAGGCCGCGTTACTTTTTAGGGTAAATTCAATTTTATTTTATTTATTTTTGGAAACGGATGGCGGTTCGGCGGTTCAAGCGGGCCGGTTCAGGTTCAGAAATATCGCGAACCGGAACCGGCGGTTCGCCGGTTCATAACATTAAAAAAAATTATTATTTATAAAAATCAATTTTTATATATAAAAATCAATTTTCACAAATAAATAAATACAATAATTTCATAATAGCCCATATTTATTTGTTGGGCCTATGATTCTAAGAACCATTCTTGGTTGTTTCTCTTTTATAGAGACATCCCTGAATATTTTGTGTTTCACTTTCAATGTGGGACAAAAAATGTTGAAATATTTTCTTGTATAACTACATGTTTAGATCTTTCATTCATCTTTTTCCAATGTGGGGTACAAAACTTTTTTTTGTTTTCTACTTTTCTTTATTTTTTGCTATATTTTATTATTCACTAACTTTATCTTTAGTTTTGTTATGATTTCATTTTCTAAGACAAATTTATAGATAATAATAGAATCAAATAGAATAGTTCAATTAAATTTGAATATTGCATGTTGGTCATAATTTGTATATTTATAGAATGTGGATGTGTTCAAATAATAATAATAATAATTAGATTTAAATGTGCTCACTTTTAAGAATTCTAAGAAACCGTTCTTGGTTGTTTCTCTTTTATAGAGACATCCTTGAATTTTTTTGTTTCACTTTCAATGTGGGACAAAATATGTTGAAGTATTTTCTTTTATAACTACGTGTTTAGATCATTCATTCATCTTTTTTCCAATGTGGGATACAAAACTTTCTTTTGTTTTCTACTTTTCTTTATTTTTTACTACATTTTATTATTCACTAACTTTATCTTTATTTTTGTAATGATTCTTTTCCTAAGACAATTTATAGATAATAATAGCATCAACTAGAATAGTTTAATTAAATTTGAATGTTGAATGTTGCTAATAATTTGTATATTTATAGAATGTGAACGTGTTCAAATAATTGGATTTAAATGTAAGTATGCTGCTAATTTTTCTCAATAAATTGATTAAAATGTGAAAAAAATAACAATTAATATAATTGGTATAATAATGCTAAAAATAGATAACTAAAGAATGATTTGTTTAGTGGTATAATATAATTTATATATTTATATATTAGTAGTAGACTAATAGTATGATTTTGTATAATAGTTGTTATTCTAATAGATGTAGTATAATTTATATAAATAAAATTATTATTTGTGAATATATTCTTGATAGATAAGAATAAACAATTATTGAGTAATATGATTTGTATATAGATAAAAAATTATTCATATTATAGTTATCACTAGATTAATACAATTTGTATAATAATTATTCTCTTAATGTGTATAATGGTATTTATTAGTTAACATACACATAAACTTATACACAAACAAATCAATAATGATAAAGAATTAAAGAATAATACTTTATGTAATTATATTTGTTGTTAAGTTGTAATAATATAAGATAGTTAAGATATAAACTAATATAAACAAAGATGATGGAGATGTGTCATGTAGTTATAAATAAGGAGTTTTATCTCACATTGAAAGAAAGAGCAACACATCCAAGAACGTATAGCTATAAAGATAATCATCCAATACACTCTCTTTCAACCCAAAGTCTCAAGTCCAACATTAAATGTAAATTGTAAATTGTAACTTATAAGTTGTGACTTATGACTTGTAGTCTCATTGAAATAAACACTAAAACGAGAAGAAAAAAAATCTGAACCCTGAACCGTCCCGGAACCGGCGGTTTCAGCCAAAAACCAGTGGTTTTTTGAACCGGAACCGAAACCGGCGGGCCGGTTCCGGTTCATGGAAATGGTGAACCGTGAACCGACGGTTCCGAACCGGAACCGACAGTTTTTGAACCGTGTGCACACCTACCTTCTCCCATTGCACTTCTCCTCTTCATCAAAAAGGCCTATTCTTTACAAGGTCTCAAATCCCTTGAACAATGTCAATAACCCAAGCAATGTCACCATACACAGCCACCCCAACAATGTCAATACGGAATGTCAATAAGAACACACATAAAATTCCATACATATGTCAACATAGCTGCAAAACACAACACCACACTGCCATGTCAATATCACCACGAAAAATCCAATAGAAATGAACACGAAAATCGCAAACAGAGATTAAAACAATGTCAACAAACCAAGCAATGTCAATACGAATAACAAATGTCACCATACACAACAACTCCAGCAATGTCAATGCGAACAACCCAAGAAATGTCAAATTAAAGCTAAGCCCTAGCAGCTTACAAGGTAAAACACGAATCTCAAGAATGGATTTTCACAAATCTGAAGAATTTTCACCTCCAAAAATCCTTGTCCTATTCACGATCATATCTCAATACACTGAAATTTGATGTTAACGTCACCATAGTTCTACTCCTTACAAATTGAGCATAAAAACAAACTTAACGCAGCTCCACCAAATTGTCCAAAACTTATGAATTATGTAAATCCAAAACTTATCAACACCCATTATCAAACTTATGAAACTTGTGCTAGGTTTTTGGCCAATAAAACGAACAAAAGAACGAAATTAAATGTAGATAAAGAGTGAAAAAAAAATTTTGGCAGGAAAATCAAACAAATACCAGGAGTACAAATGTCAATACGTTTGAAAACTAGAGTTTTTCGCTGGAAATCTCACCTTCAGACGACTCCGTCCGAAGCTTTCCCACGTCGTCGGCAAGAACACATGAGGTCGTTGCAGACGATTCGCTTCAACACCGACAAGGATTCGATTATTCCGCCGCAGCCGCAAAGGAGCACTGTCAACTAATTACAGAGGAACTGAGAAGGCGAGAATTTGGAATGGGGGGAAAGAAGAGAGATGAAACGTGAATAGGGGGAGCGATGAAACAACGCAATTATCGGGATTGCATAATCTCAACGTAATTAATGGTTTTGGCTAATTATTTTATTCTCAAAATTACCATTTGTTGATAGATTTGTAGAAAATGTTGACATTAGAAAAATCTCATATATTAGCCGTTGATTGATTGTATTAAGTGGGTAGGATTAAAGTTTGTATAGTTTGTATTATAGAGGGTTTGTAGATTATCACGGCCGTCCTGTTAGGTTGAGATTATTTAGCTAAATTGAGAAATGAGATGCAATATCAGCCACTAATCCACAAGATTAACTAAATGTCAACAGCTATCACATTATGTCAACACGGGGGTATGAGTGTCATTTCATTAATCAAATGGCGGAAAAAAAATAGATTTGAAATCATTTTCTAAAACCCTCTCTAAAACTCTCGCTGAAATATCTTCTGATCTTCATATAATTCATACAATTGTGCAAACACAAATTTGCTGATCTTCAAAATTCAAATTGTAAACCTTCAAACATAAATTTCTACAATGACGATTGAAGACCAAATTCGAAGAGAATCGGCTGAAGTGCCGATTGTAGCTGAATCGGTTGAAGTGCCGATTGCAGCTGAATCGGTTGAAGCGCTGATCGAAGAGAATCGGCATTCCACATCAGCGGTGGTTCCGACTTCTTCAGGTTCAGCAATTGATTCAAATTTTAAGTATATTGCTTCGATTTTAGTGTATTAAAACAAATCTGGATTTGTTTTCTTATGAATTCGATTTCTGCTGATTTGTTTTTGTTGATTAGCCATGGTAGAATCGCAATTGGAAGCATCACCTTCCAGTTAAGGATTTGTTTTATTGACATTTAATACAATAGATATTGACATAGCTATAATAACAGTATATGCTTGTTTGAATAGCTGTTAGGATAACTGTAGATTGAACCAGAAAGAGTTATTGATATAGATTTATTGTGTTTCATTTCATACAATAGCTATTGATATAGCTATAAAATAGAGTATATGCTTGTTTGAACAGAGTATAATGTATCGTAGTTGACATAATTATATTAGTTATTGATATGGTTAGTATAATATAGTTGACATGATTGTAATTGTAAGTAACATTAAATTCACTGATAACAGAACCATGTTCCAATCTCTGAGATTCCACTAACTGAAGCTAGAGAGAGACAGGCTCGTGCTGAAATGCGTCCTAGCCCAGTGCTACGCTCATCATTTGAAATACGAGCTGTGCATATGAAACCAACCCTGAACCCGGATGAAAGAGATATCTACTACTACATAGTAGAAACTGAAGGAACAAATGAGTATGCATAATTTAATTCTTTGAATAACTTTTAAATTTCTATGCAGTTGACATAATTTATGAATGATGTTTAAATTTTGTCTGCATGCTTTCATTTCAGTGATACATGTGCTTACACTAATGGTTTTGTTTGGGCAAGCAAAGGAGTGTTTTCATCTCTGAAACCCCATACAGAAATCAATATAGGTGTAATTGATGTATGGGCAACATACCTGAACTTCAGAGAAAAAGAAAAGGCAGAAACGTCACCTCCACACCTGTTTCTAACAACATCCCCATGCGTGGGTAATCTAAATTTATATGAAAACTATTTGAATGACATATTTCACTCACAAAAAATGTTGAATGCAGTATTTGAATATAACAAATCGGGAGCCTCATTGGAATTCATTACAATCCAAGAACAACTTTATGTCACGAATTGATCAAGAGACTAGTAGAATACAAGATTTTGATTGGAGAAAAATTGATTTGGTAACAAATTTATTTTTGTACAGAGATCTCACAATGTCAACAACATAAATTTGGACAGGTGTTGTCAAATTCTTTTCTCTAATATTTTCTCTCATGTTATACAGGTCTTCTTCCCAGTTTTTACATGTGGCTATTACTACCTTGTGGTATTTTGGATGAAGATCAACAAAATTGAGATAATAGATAGTGTCAAACCACCTAAAGATAAGGATCCATTGGAAAAGTATAACCTTGATGTTGGAATACTGGTATGTTTTTTTCAATAAAATTGACATTATGTTTACATTTTGTTGACATAATTTATGCATCTTGTCGAAATGCTTTGTATAAATAGTTTAGTTTAGTTTTTTTTATATATTTACAGAAAGATATGTTTGAGGCATACGTCAAAGAGAAGAACATATCAGAGCTATCAGAAAATATAAAGAAGTCTCCATACAAAGTTATTCCTTTAGATTGGGCCACAAGCACCAATAAAGAAGACAGTGGTATATTATTTGATGAGACACATGGAAACTTACTTTGGCAGAAAGGGAAGGGAATGGAATATTGGCTTTTTTCCACGTGGCACAAAGATTCTACAGATACTCAGAGAAAGATATTGCGAAGCGATGCTTACATCAGCGAGCAACAAGAAGTATATGGATATAGTACGCGTCGCTGACGACTGGATGACAGCAAACAAGCACAGATTGCCTGAGTTACAGAACAAGTTCAAGGAATGGTTTAGCTGTAGAAGCAAGAAGTAAACAACTGTTTTATTCTGATTTTGAACAAAAAGTGGTTTGGATATTTGATCTTATCATGTTTTTTAGATGGATATGTAAAACAATTATCTCAAACTGATTTTTAAACCATGCAGTCTATAGTAATATATCAAATGTCAACAACTAGAATTAAATGTCAACAACTATGTTTTCTTATCAAATGTCAACAACTATTTTTTCTTATCAAATGTAAACAACTAGAATTAAATGTCAACAACTATTTTTTCTTATTAAATGTCAACAACTATTTTTTCTTATGATTGTTGTTGACATTACTTATAATTGTAGTTGACATCATTCTATGTGTAGTTGACATAGTATGTAACATAGTTGACATGGCTTGTACATGTAGTTGACACGATATGTACCGTAGTTGACATGACTTGTATGTGCTGTTGATACGAGATGCACCATAGTTGAAATAATTATATTAGTTGCTGACATGGTTAGTATATATATTTGACATAATTTTAATTGTAACTGACATGAATTTTATTGCACTGACAACATAATGTTGTTCCATTCTGGGAGATTCCAGTGCCAAAAGTCAGAGTACAAAATCAAATATCAACAACTAATAAGAAAATGTCAATAACTTGTAGCATATGTTAAAACTAAAAAACAACTCTGTTTGTTAAAAAAGAACAATTATGTCTACTTTCTGCCACAACTCCTAGCATTATGATCAGTCACTTTATGACACTTTCCACAACGCCTATGAAGTTTACTTGCTTTTTCAATTGCTTTCTCTATGCTCGACTTAATCCTGCTTTTCTTGTCACTTGCACCTCCCTTTGTACTAACCACATCTGGAGCACGTGCAGTTATTTCTTCAGATACAACAATACCATATATGTTCTTGATGGAATCATTTTTATCAACTGATGAAGATCCAGTAGTGTCATCAGTAAAAATTTGAGGACCAATACCCGTAAGCAAATTATCTAATGCAATCAGATGATTTTTATTCTTAAAAGCGCGTTGATATAGACCAAAGTAACGTCCATGACACATGTTACCAATCTGTAGCTTGTCATCTTCGTTAGAACCTGCAAACATATAACATGCCAATATCCTATATAAATTATATGAACACTAAATCTGTAACATGTCAACAGCCTATATAGTTTATGTCAACACAAAATTGAAATATACTAAACATTAGTGTTTTTGTTAGATACAGAGAATGTCGTCCTCCTGTTTGAGCAACATATGACAAATAAACTGAAATATCTATAGGAAACAATTCACATACCTTTGTCAGACGCACTTTCATCACTCGTGAGACCATGAACTGCCTTCAATAATTCACTTTTCAGCCACCGGTTACCAACATACTTCTCTGGAATATTGTTGACATCTTTGTTTCTGAGGATGAAGAAAATCTTCGACAATCAAAACAAGCCTCTTGAGCATACTTTTCATAAAAAGAAATTCCCTCCTCAAGTGAAGAAAAATTTTGACCTTCATAAGGCCTCAACTCAGCGTTGCAAATTGGAATAACATATCCTACAACATAATGGGAAAATATGTCAACAACCTAAAACAGATAATGTCAACTAGCATATCTTAACTGACCCACGCTAGAATCCAGAATCAAAATCTCAAAATAAGCAGCACCAACATATCAGACATCCTATCATGGACTTTCAACCCTACCCATAACCCCTTCCTCCACCAACAAACACCACAACAGGGGTTCTTCAGCCAGGGGAGGGTGCATTTTGCATACAACTATTTTGTATGTCAACAAAATGTCAACAAAGAGCATGGGCGGACACACATAGGAGGGTCTAGGGGCTTAAGCGCTAATAAACATGATTTTTTTATATTTTTTCTTTGTATTTTTTTTTTAATTTATACTAATTTTATGCAAATTCTTATACAAAAGCCCTTCTACATGAGCTAAATAATAGTACATGAATATAGTTTAAATATTTTTTTTTTGAAATAGCCCCTATAAGTGACAATTTCTGCGTCCGCCCCTGACAAAGAGTATAGCAACATAGAATATTTAACATGTAACATACATCATGTCAACATATTTGCATTCATGTCAACAGAACATCAATACAAACCAGAACATAATGTCAACTAGCATATCTTAACTGACCCACACCAGAATCAAAATCTCAAAATACGCAGCACCAACACACCAACACCAACATCTTAGACATCCTATCATGGACTGTCAACCCTACCCATAACACCTTCCTCCACCAACAAACACCACAGCAGGGGCTCTTCAGCCAGGGGAGAGTGCATTTTGCATACAACTATTTTGTATGTCAACAAAGAGTATAACTATATAGAATATTTAACAGGTAACATACACCATGTCAACAGATTTGCATTTATGTCAACAGGACATCAATTCAAATATCAACAGCTGTGCATTTATGTCAACAGAGTATAATTCACCAACAAAGTACAAAAAAGTCATGTTAATGAAAACCAATCCAAATTACCTTCACCATTCGTCGACGTCGACTCGGAATAAGATGAAGAATCCATCACATAACACCTTAGGTATTGATTACAAATTGAACTCGAAGCTAAAGATGAAAAAGCAAAAAAAAACTGATTAGGAACAAATTCGACTGGGGATCAACAAATAAAGCATAAAAACAGAATCAAAGTCGATAAAATCAACCTAAAAACTTCAGATTCAACCAAAATCCGTCGAATTAGTCGTCTGTTGTTTGAAAATTTATCAATTTTCGGATGAACGACGATAAAAGTAATAAGCAAACGAGATTCCTTCATAAATACATCACAAAAACCTAAAACCGAGAAGAAATAGGAGAGGTTTCGATTTGCATCAGAGACAAAATCGTGTGAATGCTGAGGAATTGTTGAAATCCGAGAGAAATCTCACAGAAATCGCCCAAATCACCAAACACAAGCTGAAGAACCTAATTAAAACATGAAATTACCATTCTGTCTTTTTGTAATTAATTAATCTAAAATATTTTCCATGTGCTAAATTCTGGACCACTCATTTAATAAAAATGAGTGACTGATGTTGCATCTCATTTCTCAATTAGCCTAAAAAATCACAATTGATCATGGACCTATATAAATATATGTATACTAAGTAGATTTATTTACTACACTACTTATACATATATAATACGCATGTGACTTAATTAAGTTAGTCATCTAACTATGATTATGTTTAGCCTATATATAAATAATTTTATTTATTACTACCATTTAAAAAACAAAACAAAAATTATTCTTAGGATATCCACTAAATATGTATATTATGCCTTGACAATGAAATATGCAATAATGCAAAATGATGCATGTTTCGGGTTAGGGAATCTATACCCAAAATTATATCTACACTCCACATCGACATGACTTGCAAATTATGTGCAACCAGTTTAAGTTCTCCCATAGTAAATTCTACATTCGAGCAAGTCTATAGTTCCTCCTACTAGTGAAGTCACACTCATTTTTTGTTCAGTTTTAGACAAATCTAAAGTATCCACATATGATGCTAATATAAAAGAATGTGATGCAGTGCCTGCAGTTGCGGACGAAAGCCTTGATTGTTCTGTCTTGCTCCCATTCCAACATTCTTACTCGGACATTTTCTGGAGAAAAGGTCGTTTCCACCACAAATGTAGCATTTATTACTCCTTTCTCTGCACTCCCCAAAATGATTCTTGAAGCACTTAACATAGTGAGTGGCCCTAGGCCGAAAATCACCCCTCTGATAGGGAGCATTTTGTGTTCCGCCTTACTGCGGTGGGTACTGGACCGACTGATACCTCTTTTTTTAAAAAAAATAAACTCCTATATAAGGGAGAAAATTACAAATAAAATCCTATACTATAGATAGGAGGAAATTACAACTGATGTCAAGAGGGCTCGAACTCGGCACCTCATGCAAAAATGTCTAAGCTCCTTGCCGCTATGACAAAGGCTCTGGACGGACCGACTGATACCTCTTATTCTCATAAGATGCTTGGTTACCATCCCATTTCCTCTTCTCTCACGGGTTTCGTTGTTGAAGTGGTGCTGGTGTAGTATTTGCTACTGTCGTCTCCTTAGGCAGTGCTAGGCATGCACAAGGGTCACGAACCGGCGGTTCCGGTTCATGAACCGGCGGTTCACGGTTCAGGAAATGCTTGAACCTGAACCGGCCCGCCTACCTCCCGGCGGTTCCGGTTCCGGTTCAAAAAACCGCCGGTTCACCGGCGGTTCAAAACCGCCGGTTTTTTGCCTGAACCGCCGGTTCCGGTTCATGAACCGGCGGTTCAACCGAAGTTAAAAAAAATATTTTTTATTTATAAAAATTGATTTTTATATTTAAAATCAATTTTTACAAATGAATACAAGAAATTCGTAATAGCCCATATATATTTGATGGGCTTGCGAATTTGAAAAACCATTCTTGGTTGTTTTTCTTTTATAGAGACATCCTTGAATGTTTTATGTTCCACTTTCGATGTGGGACAAACTCATTCTTGGTTATTTCTCTTTTATAGAGACATCCTTGAATGTTTTATGTTCCACTTTTGATGTGGGACAAACTCATTCTTGGTTGTTTCTCTTTTATAGAGACATCCTTGAATGTTTTATGTTCCACTTTCGATGTGGGACAAAATCATTCTTGGTTGTTTCACTTTTATAGAGACATCCTTGAATGTTTTATGTTCCACTTTCGATGTGGGACAAACTCATTCTTGGTTGTTTCTCTTTTATAGAGACATCCTTGAATGCTTTATGTTCCACTTTCGATGTGGGACAAAATCATTCTTGGTTGTTTCACTTTTATAGAGACATTCTTGAATGTTTTATGTTCCACTTTCGATGTGTGACAAACTCATTCTTTGTTGTTTCTCTTTTATAGAGACATCCTTGAATGTTTTATGTTCCACTTTCGATGTGGGACAAAATCATTCTTGGTTGTTTCTTTTTTATAGAGACATCATTGAATGTTTTATATTCCACTTTCGATGTGGGACAAAATCATTCTTGGATGTTTCTCTTTTATAGAGACTTCCTTGAATGTTTTATGTTTCACTTTTGATGTAGGACAAAATATGTTGAAGTATTTTCTTTTATAACTACATGTTTAGAGCATTCATTCATCTTTTTCCAATGTGGGATACTGAAGAGGCTACGAGGTGCGTAGGTGTCGTTCAAGTGAGGATATATCCTACTGGCAGGATAAAGATCCTAACTAAGCCTAGACCTCGTCTTCAAAGATTCCTCAACCCACTTCTACTGATCAGTATAGTGGAGGTAAGGGTCGAATCCCACAGAGATGGTGCGTTTAAACTACTGCGGTGATGTTTTGGAGGGTTGGTTAGCTACCACGCTCGGGTTGAGTTTCTACCTAGGCGAGTAATTAAAGGGTGGCGTCCTACTGACTAAGATGGGGGAGCAGATCATGGAATGCAACTGTGTACGTGGAAATGAGGGGACATGGTGTAACAGAAATTGTTTGGAAAGGACGGTATTTCTATTTTTGGCTAAACAGAATATTCAGAGTGTAGTGGAGGTAGTGGTGACTAGGCTGACAGATCTGCAGGTACAACCAGAGGTGAAGGACAAAAGAAAGCAAAAGTAAATAAAAGTAAGGTGGTCCCCAATCTGGATGTGGACATCATCTTCTCCAACAACACAAATTAAACTCAGATAACAATTCCAGATCCAACCCGGCAAACGCAGATTAACAACTCGCAAACACAGATCTAAAACTAAGAAATCAAATCTGAAATCAAACGCTGAAACTGGACTTCTGCATGCTGGTCAACATGAAAGATCGATTCAGAAAATAAAACGAAGCCTTGCATGCAACGATCTACTTCCAGATCAAACAGTACTTGTTTACCTATCCTAAAGAAATTTGTTACGTAACAGAATTTAGAGATTTAGCACTTAAAACACCGAGAAATCTTAGATCTAAGCTAACTAGACAAGGAAAGAAAAGAACACTACAATGAACGAAACGGAAATCAACTTCATAGCATTAACACGTTCGGATATCCAAAGCAAGCACTTCAAAACAACAAAATCCCAAAATGCAACAGAAATCCAACGTAAAGACGGAGAACTAATTAAACTACGAAAGCAATTTAAAGATTGTTTGCCACTCCGGGCGATAAAATCTCTGACTGGAACTACGATCTAGCTAACTGGAACGGACGATGACTGGAACTCGGGAACATTCTGAACGTCAGGTGATCATGGCTCGGCGAGGCAAGAAGTGGGACACAGCTGAAAGACTGAAATTACCGAGAGAACTCTCTACCTAAAGATGATGGTGAATTGAAGTCTCTCCCCGGCCCCTTCTCTCTCCAACTTGGCTACCTTTTATAGGGAGGCTACCCTTGATTTTAGGGTAAATCCTCGCTGCAATTTGACTTCTTTGCCCTTAATTGTGGGTAATCCGTCCCAGCTATCCGTCTTCTTCATCTCAAGCCGTTTTAGCACGTATACGGATCAGTATGAGACCATGCTGGCGCTTTTTCTACCCGAACACTCCGGAACTTCCCTACTGGCCAGAACACTTATCCTGCACACTTTGAGCAACTGCTTTGCAAATATAATCATTTAAACCTGTCATACTGACCAGTAACCGAGGCCTAGAATACGACTTATCAGATACAAAACTTTCTTTTGTCTTCTATTTTTCTTCATGTTTTGTATGATATATATAAACAAAATTATTATTCAAATATATTCTTGATTGATAAAAATAATGAATTATTGAGAAATATGATTTGTATATATAAAATATTTATTTGTATAATAATTATGGTTAGGTTTATACAATTTGTATAAGAATTATTTTTTTAATGTGTATAATATTATTTATTAGTTAACATATACATAAATTTATAAACATAAGCAAATCATTAATGATAAATAACTAATGAATAATAGTTTATGTAATAATATTTGTTATTATTACATAAACTATTATGTCCAATATTAAGTATTGATATTTTATAAATATATACATAAATAACTAATGAAATAGAATAATTTGCTTTGATCATAAATACATAAATTTATTATAGAATAATATTGGACATAATAGTTTATAAATACATAAATAATATTGGACATAAACTATTATGTCCAGTATTAGTATCAATACTTAAAAAAATATCAATACTTAATAGGACATAATAGTTTATGTAATAATAACAAATATTATTACATAAACTATTATTCATTAGTTATTTATCATTAATGATTTGCTTATGTTTATAAATTTATGTATATGTTAACTAATAAATAATATTATACACATTGAAAGAATAATTCTTATGCAAATTGTATAAACCTAACAATAATTATTATACAAATAAATATTTTCTATTTACAAATCATATTTCTCAATAATTCTTTATTTTTATCAATCAAGAATATATTTGAATAATAATTGTGTTTATATATATCATACAAAACATGAAGAAAAGTAGAAGACAAAAGAAAGTTTTGTATCCCACATTGGAAAAAGATGAATGAATGCTCTAAACATGTAGTTATAAAAGAAAGTACTTCAACATATTTTGTCCTACATCGAAAGTGGAACATAAAACATTCAAGGATGTCTCTATAAAATAGAAACAACCAAGAATGAGTTTGTCCCACATCGAAAGTGGAACATAAAACATTCAAGGATGTCTCTATAAAATAGAAACAACCAAGAATGAGTTTGTCCCACATCGAAAGTGGAACATAAAACATTCAAGGATGTCTCTATAAAAGAGAAACAACCAAGAATGAGTTTGTCCCACATCGAAAGTGGATCATAAAACATTCAAGGATGTCTCTAAAAAAGAGAAACAACCAAGAATGATTTTGTCCCACATCGAAAGTGGAACATAAAACATTCAAGGATGTTTCTATAAAAGAGAAACAACCAAGTATGGTTTCATAAATTTGCAAGCCCATCAAATATATATGGGCTTTTATGAATTTCTTGTATTCATTTGTTTGTAAAAATTGATTTTAAATATAAAAATCAATTTTATAAATAAATTTTTTTTAAAATTCGGCCGAACCGGCGGTTCAAACCGCCGAACTGCCGGTTTTGAACCGCCGGTTCACAGTTAACAATTCGCCGACCCTGAACCGGCCCGTGTTAACCGGCAACCCTCCGGACGGTTCAAACCGCCGGTTCCGGTTCCGGTTCCGGTTCATGAACCGGCGGCCCCGAACCGGCGGTTAACCGCCGGGCCGGTTCGGTTTGTGCATGTCTAGGCAGTGCCTCTTCCACATCTAATGCGCAAGCCAAAATCTCAGAGTATAAGAGTCACCTACAGCTGGCCAAAGCTACCCTTATTTCGTGTCTAGGCGAACACGAAATTTTATGGCCATTTTCTCATCTGTGTACACTGACTCGGGTGCATATCGAGTCATTTCACTAAGGGCACGGTCGTACTCCGTCATCGTCATGCGCCCTTGCTTTAGGTATGGAATTCAACCACCTTTCCTCGCCTATAGCTCATGGGAATGTATTTGTTGTACACCTCCTCCTTGAATTCCTCTCAGGTCAGCGCCTCCAGGCGTGCGGGGTTAATCGTCACACTTACCACATGCTTGCCCTCAAGCGTGAAGAACAAACAAAAAGCAATAAGTCGCATTCTAGCCTGGTTACTTCCCTGCCCGACTCTACCTAAAACTGGACTCTAGACTACAACGACGAAGAAGAAAGAAAACACAAACACAAACACAGAAACACATAAAACACTAACAGATTGGGCTACATTTTCAACCATCCCTCCCCTCGGGATCAGGTGCAATCCGGCCTTAGACAGCCTTGAACTTCTGCCGCCCCCCCCTTTCTCTCCCAGTCAGTACATCTGCTTGTCAAGATCGCCCACACTCTCGGTCAACCACTAGGTTCACTCAGTCACTCGCACCTCACCAGGAACGTTAGGACTGAATTCTCTCATCATGCTCAACCACAATTGCTTTGGACTTAGATCTCACGTGCAGCTACTGAAGGACTTTAAGGCTTGTAACGGGGCTGTTGGGTTGTAGTGTTTTGGGTAGATGTTCCTAAGGCTCTAAGGTTCAAAAACTTCTATTTAATTTATGAAGGGGGATTGTGTGCATCAGGCTTCTGATCAGTTGCTTTTCTTAGCTGGTGCTTCTGGCTTGAGTTTCCAACTGGTTAGTAGGCTTCTTGTGGCTTCGCCACCCTTATTCCTTCATTTTTTTGTGTGGTCAAATCTCTGACCATTTTCTTCTTTTCTTTCTTTCTTCCTCTTTTTTTTTCGTGGCTTCGCCACCCTTATCCCTTCCTTTTTTTGGACCTGGAATGTCTCCCTGGTCGATTTTCTTCTAACTTTCCTGCCCAGCTGGTTTCTGCTTTTTTCACACTTCTTCCTGGCCAGTAAGCTCCATTTGTTTCATGCCTTACACACAGTCCCAGGGGCTAGGGGTGTTTATCTGGGTATAAAAGGTTAAGAAAAAAAAGGGTTCTAAAGGTGGTGGTTTTCTTCTTTTTTTTTTTTTTTTTTTTCTGGGGGGGGTTCCTACTGCCTTCAGTATTTGCTACCCGTGATCACTTCACCCTAGGCAAATTGTGGCAGCCTCTCTTTTCTTTAAGTGTATGTGGAAAGTGGTTCCACTTTAAGGCTTATAACTCACATTTTAGAGGGCTTTCGTGTTTGGCTCTAAGTGTGGGCTTTTCTCTCATACTCACATCATCTATACTGGTCAGGAGGTACTAAGGAGAGTGGTTTCGGTTTTCCAGCTTGTCTTATCTCCCTCAATTCCCCTCACCTCCAGCTCAGGACGGTTGAGTTTTAAGCCCAAATCAGCACACAACATAAAAAAAACTAGACCTAAAAAACACAAAACGAGCACAAACACAGAACACACATATATACATCATACTGGCCATTACGCCCCCCCTCCTACTTCACAAGTGTCTGCCCCAGATAAGGCTGTGAAGTGGAAAAAAAGTACTGGCCAGTATGGTAGACACACAGACAACAAAACATCAAACAAAAATAACAACTCAAACAGAAACTTCTCACACTTAGGCTATGGAATAGGCTAAGTGGGAGAGGTTTGAACACCGGACAAAGTCCACTAAACAAAGAAACACGTATATACAAAAGAAACACAGAAAACATGCTACCAAGAAACAAACTCCTTACTTCTCACACTTAGACTATGTAATAGGCTAAGTGTTAGAAGGGAGGTCTGCGCACAACACCGAAGAATTAAACTACCTAAACAACACCAAAACACAATAAAACAGAATACGGAAACAACAGAAAAAAAAAAAAAAAAAAACGAAAACTAAAAGAAAAACTAACTTGTCGGTATGGGGGGTCTATCGATGTCGCCTGCTCCTCCGCGGAGCAGGTGGTGCAGGTTGTTCCTTCGGTGGGTCTGTCTCCATTCCAGTCTGGTCCTCCTCATCGTTCTTCGTCGCCGGCTCATCGGCCTCCGCCGGCACCTCGGCTTCCTCTGTCTCTTGCTCATCTGCTACTCCGGTCTCCTGGATTTGTGGTTCATCAGTCTGGCCACCATGGCCACTAGGTTCTCCAGCTTCCCTTTGCTTCTGGCTGGTTACTTCCTCCAATATGTCATCGATCACGGACGCCATCCTGTTCATCTCCGTCAGCATGCGATGGTTCTCCTCTCCTAGATTCGTCACAATTGTCTCCATGGCAGCTTGCCTCTGGATCAGTATATTCTGTTGCGACGATTCCTTCAACATTTGTTCCATCACCGATGCCAGGCGAGTCATCTCTGACCTCACTTGCCTGTTCTCTTCAGCCATCTCCGCAATCGTCCTCTCTAACATGGCAATCCTTCCTCCAGCCGTGGCTTCCTCTCCCATTGCGTAAAGATGCGGTCTGCCCATCCTCATATATACCGCATTCGTCCTAACGAAATAGGGTATGTCAAATAAACCTGGGGGGCGTACCATAGGCAGTGAAGTTAAATACTCAGCTTCCGTGATGCTAAAGTTGTTGGTGACGAAACTTCCCAATATATGGCAAAGAGTGAGGTTTCTGGCAGGATGTGTAGCGATCAAGTGACAATGGTATGCTGTCCAAAACCCAAGATGCAGCCTCCTTCCTCGCCTTGCGCACCAAAGGAGATACAACTCCGTCATCGAAGTGCGAACGGCCGAATTGGACTGGCCTAGCAAGTTGGCGTCCAGATGGAGCTGCACAAGTCTCAGAACTGGATCATTTAAGTGAATAGAACGGGAGATAGTTGACGCGAATTCCCCTGCGCCGGGATGGGTGAGTTCAGCCCAGGCCTCCTGTGGATCAAAATCCACGTGCCTACGGGGGATACCCCTCTCCCTATCTCTCCACTCGGAACTGATTGCTTCTTCCAATGTACACATGCCCAGCCGGCATGTCCACTCTATCAAGCTCATGCTAAACTCTCTCGCAAACAACCTAAAACTGATTGACACTTCATCCAGATCCGTTGTTACCCTAAACCGAAAGGTGGTAAAGAACTCCTTCGCTAATCTCACACAGATACGGGGGTCTCCATTATGCAATAGCCACTCAAATCCCAAAGCAGTCATATACGCAAGGAATTGGTCACGAACTCCTAACTCATCTAGAGAAGGGTAATGCATTACCTTGCCGCACTTAATATCCTTGCTGCCGTCGTCCAAGCTTCCAAAGGCGTCAGTCAGCTTCTGTGTCTCGAAAAGTTTCATTTCATCAGCAATCGCATTTGTGAATTTTATGCTCCACTTTCCGTATCGGAGTCTCTCCACAGGTGGGTGTACAAGCTCTTGGTGATCACCCGGGAGTGACTGTTCCTCACACTGCTCTTCCTCCACGGAAATGTCGCTCTCTGAGTCGGATTGGTCACCGCCCACGTACTCGCTGTCACTCGACTCTCCCTGACTTGGAATTGTTCTCGGAGATGCTTCGGTGATGACCACCCCCGTGTTCACTATCTTGGCCTTTTTGGTCACTGACGTCTTCTTAACTGGAGCCTTCCCCTTCCTTTTCCTAGCCCGTTGGTATTGGGCTTCTTCTTCTTGAGCAGTAAGGTTGGTTTGAGCTTCAACCTTGTCGGTTTCCTCTGGCTGTACTGATCCGGATGCACCCTCAGCCACTTCTTCAGGTTCCTCTTGATTAGTAGGCTGTACTGGCTCATCCTCTGCCTGTTCGGGTGTGGCTTGTTCTTCTTCGCTCTCGACCTCAACTGGGTTCTCGGCCGTGTTCGTCTTGGCCTTGCTTGCTGACCATTTGCTCAAGACTCGCTGAGATACCCGTGTGGGTGTCGGTTTCTCTGTCATCTTCAGATTTAAACGCCGCTTCACCGGTATCGGTCTCAGAACGGGATGCGGCACTGCTGCTGGTTCTTGGGTTCCCATTTCTTGCTCTTTCTCCTCCTCTTGCAAACCATCGTCCCCTGTATCAGATTGGGGATCTACCAACCCTGCTTCTCTCTCTTCATCCTGCACTTTCTCCTCTACTGACTGGTACTCTTTGCCCTCTGAAATGGTTCCTGGTTCAGCTGTTTCACCTTCTCCTACTGCTCTCGATGTGAGGTCTAGACCCTCAACCATCGAGACAGTGTTATCGCCCATCCGATTGGCTCCATCTATGATAGTCTGAAATTCCTCATCGGTCATGAGACCCTGTTTCTTGGCTGACTCGTTCAGATCTATGTCCTCCCTTGCCACTTCAGGAGAGACCGGCTCCTTCTCGGGTATCGTCTCTGCTCCTCCGCTCTCTCCCGGATTCTTCTTTTGCTCATGCTCCTCAGGGCCGGAATCGTAGTGGGCAGCGACGGCGTCGAGTTCCGCCGAATTCGGTACTGAAGTTTCCGATGGTGCAGTCGCCGATGGAGTTCCTTCCTCTGAAATTGCTGCGGTGTGGCTGACCGGCACAGATGGAATTTCGCTGGTTGCGGTTTCTACGGCTCCTGTCTGGCCAAAACTAGTAAACGCCGTCGTCCAGTCCCTAGTCGGGTCTTGTTGGCGAAGAAATGCCATTACGGCATTCAAAGAAATAGTGGCAGGTGGTTGAGCGGTCGGTGCCGGTAGCGGTTGATCTGACTGTGGTTGTGCCTCCGGTGTTTCTTCTCGCGGCGGTTGTGCATCTCGGATGGTCTCACGACGGGGCTTGATTTTCCTCGCGAAAGCTTTCTTACCCATGACTGAAATTTGCGATTTGACGGTAGAGATTAGGGTTTGGTTTGAGAACGATGTTTCTGTGAGAGGGATTGAGGAGAATTTCTTGAAAGGGATTTTGAAAATAAGGGTTTGTGATGGAAAAAGGGTAAGGTGGTATGTTTAATTCGGATGAGAGGAAGTGGTTGCAGGCGGTTGTCACTGGCTATCACAGGTAGCCGGTCGCGACGTTTCAAAAGGCAGAGGCGGTTGCGAAATCTGGCTCCTGATTGGTCGACGGGTCTTGTCCCACTGCTCACGCGCCTTCCCAGTCTGCCTCTCTGCAAAAGCTGAAAAAACCCTTAATCAATTTTCGCCCATAACATAATTTCCCTCTATTTTTACCTAATAAGGAAAATAATTCAAATGGGCACTTAAATACAAATTGGAATAACACTAAATAGGTAATCTCTTGGTCAAAGTGTACCCCAACCTAAATTTAAGGCCCGAAAATATCCCCGGCAACGGCGCCATTTGAAGAGGCTACGAGGTGCGTAGGTGTCGTTCAAGTGAGGATATATCCTACTGGCAGGATAAAGATCCTAACTAAGCCTAGACCTCGTCTTCAAAGATTCCTCAACCCACTTCTACTGATCAGTATAGTGGAGGTAAGGGTCGAATCCCACAGAGATGGTGCGTTTAAACTACTGCGGTGATGTTTTGGAGGGTTGGTTAGCTACCACGCTCGGGTTGAGTTTCTACCTAGGCGAGTAATTAAAGGGTGGCGTCCTACTGACTAGGATGGGGGAGCAGATCATGGAATGCAACTGTGTACGTGGAAATGAGGGGACATGGTGTAACAGAAATTGTTTGGAAAGGACGGTATTTCTATTTTTGGCTAAACAGAATATTCAGAGTGTAGTGGAGGTAGTGGTGACTAGGCTGACAGATCTGCAGGTACAACCAGAGGTGAAGGACAAAAGAAAGCAAAAGTAAATAAAAGTAAGGTGGTCCCCAATCTGGATGTGGACATCATCTTCTCCAACAACACAAATTAAACTCAGATAACAATTCCAGATCCAACCCGGCAAACGCAGATTAACAACTCGCAAACACAGATCTAAAACTAAGAAATCAAATCTGAAATCAAACGCTGAAACTGGACTTCTGCATGCTGGTCAACATGAAAGATCGATTCAGAAAATAAAACGAAGCCTTGCATGCAACGATCTACTTCCAGATCAAACAGTACTTGTTTACCTATCCTAAAGAAATTTGTTACGTAACAGAATTTAGAGATTTAGCACTTAAAACACCGAGAAATCTTAGATCTAAGCTAACTAGACAAGGAAAGAAAAGAACACTACAATGAACGAAACGGAAATCAACTTCATAGCATTAACACGTTCGGATATCCAAAGCAAGCACTTCAAAACAACAAAATCCCAAAATGCAACAGAAATCCAACGTAAAGACGGAGAACTAATTAAACTACGAAAGCAATTTAAAGATTGTTTGCCACTCCGGGCGATAAAATCTCTGACTGGAACTACGATCTAGCTAACTGGAACGGACGATGACTGGAACTCGGGAACATTCTGAACGTCAGGTGATCATGGCTCGGCGAGGCAAGAAGTGGGACACGGCTGAAAGACTGAAATTACCGAGAGAACTCTCTACCTAAAGATGATGGTGAATTGAAGTCTCTCCCCGGCCCCTTCTCTCTCCAACTTGGCTACCTTTTATAGGGAGGCTACCCTTGATTTTAGGGTAAATCCTCGCTGCAATTTGACTTCTTTGCCCTTAATTGTGGGTAATCCGTCCCAGCTATCCGTCTTCTTCATCTCAAGCCGTTTTAGCACGTATACGGATCAGTATGAGACCATGCTGGCGCTTTTTCTACCCGAACACTCCGGAACTTCCCTACTGGCCAGAACACTTATCCTGCACACTTTGAGCAACTGCTTTGCAAATATAATCATTTAAACCTGTCATACTGACCAGTAACCGAGGCCTAGAATACGACTTATCAGATACAAAACTTTCTTTTGTCTTCTATTTTTCTTCATGTTTTGTATGATATATATAAACAAAATTATTATTCAAATATATTCTTGATTGATAAAAATAATGAATTATTGAGAAATATGATTTGTATATATAAAATATTTATTTGTATAATAATTATGGTTAGGTTTATACAATTTGTATAAGAATTATTTTTTTAATGTGTATAATATTATTTATTAGTTAACATATACATAAATTTATAAACATAAGCAAATCATTAATGATAAATAACTAATGAATAATAGTTTATGTAATAATATTTGTTATTATTACATAAACTATTATGTCCAATATTAAGTATTGATATTTTATAAATATATACATAAATAACTAATGAAATAGAATAATTTGCTTTGATCATAAATACATAAATTTATTATAGAATAATATTGGACATAATAGTTTATAAATACATAAATAATATTGGACATAAACTATTATGTCCAGTATTAGTATCAATACTTAAAAAAATATCAATACTTAATAGGACATAATAGTTTATGTAATAATAACAAATATTATTACATAAACTATTATTCATTAGTTATTTATCATTAATGATTTGCTTATGTTTATAAATTTATGTATATGTTAACTAATAAATAATATTATACACATTGAAAGAATAATTCTTATGCAAATTGTATAAACCTAACAATAATTATTATACAAATAAATATTTTCTATTTACAAATCATATTTCTCAATAATTCTTTATTTTTATCAATCAAGAATATATTTGAATAATAATTGTGTTTATATATATCATACAAAACATGAAGAAAAGTAGAAGACAAAAGAAAGTTTTGTATCCCACATTGGAAAAAGATGAATGAATGCTCTAAACATGTAGTTATAAAAGAAAGTACTTCAACATATTTT
The DNA here is from genome assembly GCF_004379255.2 of Salvia splendens. Classification (NCBI taxonomy): domain Eukaryota; kingdom Viridiplantae; phylum Streptophyta; class Magnoliopsida; order Lamiales; family Lamiaceae; genus Salvia; species Salvia splendens. Next base: position 9,895,351 of record NC_056044.1, read on the forward strand.
GTCCTACATCGAAAGTGGAACATAAAACATTCAAGGATGTCTCTATAAAATAGAAACAACCAAGAATGAGTTTGTCCCACATCGAAAGTGGAACATAAAACATTCAAGGATGTCTCTATAAAAGAGAAACAACCAAGAATGAGTTTGTCCCACATCGAAAGTGGATCATAAAACATTCAAGGATGTCTCTAAAAAAGAGAAACAACCAAGAATGATTTTGTCCCACATCGAAAGTGGAACATAAAACATTCAAGGATGTTTCTATAAAAGAGAAACAACCAAGTATGGTTTCATAAATTTGCAAGCCCATCAAATATATATGGGCTTTTATGAATTTCTTGTATTCATTTGTTTGTAAAAATTGATTTTAAATATAAAAATCAATTTTTATAAATAAATTTTTTTTAAAATTCGGCCGAACCGGCGGTTCAAACCGCCGAACCGCCGGTTTTGAACCGCCGGTTCACAGTTAACAATTCGCCGACCCTGAACCGGCCCGTGTTAACCGGCAACCCTCCGGACGGTTCAAACCGCCGGTTCCGGTTCCGGTTCCGGTTCTGGTTCATGAACCGGCGGCCCCGAACCGGCGGTTAACCGCCGGGCCGGTTCGGTTTGTGCATGTCTAGGCAGTGCCTCTTCCACATCTAATGCGCAAGCCAAAATCTCAGAGTATAAGAGTCACCTACAGCTGGCCAAAGCTACCCTTATTTCGTGTCTAGGCGAACACGAAATTTTATGGCCATTTTCTCATCTGTGTACACTGACTCGGGTGCATATCGAGTCATTTCACTAAGGGCACGGTCGTACTCCGTCATCGTCATGCGCCCTTGCTTTAGGTATGGAATTCAACCACCTTTCCTCGCCTATAGCTCATGGGAATGTATTTGTTGTACACCTCCTCCTTGAATTCCTCTCAGGTCAGCGCCTCCAGGCGTGCGGGGTTAATCGTCCTTTGCCTAGTCTCCTACCAACAAATCGGCGAGCCCAGTTAATTGGAATATCAGGCAAGCGAGGTGTTCCTTATTGGTGCACTGCATAAACTTGATTATATGCTCAAGGGCGCGTATCCAGGTCTCAGCCTTTGATGGCTTTCCCAGTTCATCAAACAGTGAGGGGTTTTGCTTTGAAAACATCTCAATATATCGTTCTGGCTAAGATGGGGGTGGAGGTGGCGGAGGTGGAGGTGGAGGTGGGGGTGGGTTCCCTACACTCTCCTCGGGTTGTTCCTCCGCATTGTGCCTTGTTCATGTATCACGTCTATGTCTTGGCAGAATTCTGATTCAAAACACATAAGTTGTTACATTTGTTCATATTATTAATCACAACATCCTCGTATCATGACTTCTCATGCAACTTTTCATACTTAGCGATTAAGGAACACCTAGAATAATGTAACAAAAAGACGACAATTACCTCTTTGAGGACTTCGCATCCAGTACTTCAAAAATAACAAAACGGAAACTACTACTCGGTTTGATAAACAAAAGGGACATCAAGCTACTATAAAAAAATGCAAATACTATAACTCAATCTTCATCTTCCATGGGCTCCTTCTCTGAGTCTGAAGCACTACTGATCCATACATGGTCCAAATATGCGTTCCCATGGGTGTCATGTGTAGGAACGATCTCAGTCTCCACTAATTTAGTGGGCTATGTGTGGGGCCCTTCTGCATCTACCATCTCAACATCCTCATTCAGTATCATCTCTGGCTTATCTTCCTTCTCTGGGTCCTCATCGGGATCCTCTCCAAGTTCTTCCTCGGGATTCTCTCCAAGATCCTCCTCGGAGTCCTCTTTGGGATCCTCTCCTAGATCTTCTACCAGATCATCTCGAAATTTACTCCAAGATCCTCTGCAGGATCCTACTCAGAATCTTCTCCAAGATCTTCCTCGGGGTCCTCCTCAAAATTTTCTCCAAAATCTTCCTCGAAGTCCTATTTAGATTTTTCTCCAGAAACTATCAAAAACTCATATCTCGTTCTTTTCACAACATAAAAAAATAATTCTTTCTTTTTTTATACAAAATTTCATCTTCATAAAAATTAGTCCTACATTTTCAAGTGGGTTTCATATCATGTTAATTAAATCAAATGTTTTGTGTATTTGATTTGAAAGTGGACTTAAATTTGACTAGACAAGTTTTGCACATTTCCACCATATTCTTCTTCCCCCAAATTTTATTTCACGTTCCAATGTAAAATTCTTCCCCCCAAATTTTATTTCACATTCCCGCCTCATCCTTCTTTTCTCCCTCTTTTTTTTTGGCTGAATACCAAGCACCTCCAGCCTTTATATACCCAATTCGCGTTGCGTACTTTCGCACCCATCTCGATCGTATCTGCAATTGCCCAATGTAACTAGCCTCTAAATCATTATGTTGAGTATCAAGAAGGTGGTTCTAATTGTTTGGTGAAATTTGAAGTGACTTTTCCTCACATCCATTGTGGTGCTTGTAGGAGTACAATCTGTTTGTGCACATCCTTGCGTTCTTGATGTAGCTCAAAGTTGGCCCATCATCTCGGATCAAGTTTTGGCCAGCCACTGGGGAACGGACACCCACTACTGGGGAACGGACACCCACTACTGGAAACAGATGGGCAGGTGTCTACAGTTTTGAAGTTTTTTTTATCACTATGTGTTACATAGTTCAATGTTACTTTTTTTTTTAACACAAGCCTCCGTTATAGATTTCTAACATTAGGGCATCAGCGGTGGGGTACCCTAAGGGGCGCCCTAAAGCCCGCCCTATGCACCGCCACGTCAGCATTTTATCCTCCTACTCTTCCACCTGCTGTGGGGTGCTCTAAGGCGCACCCTATAGGTTTTGCTATTATTTTGTTAATTAATTTACATGTTTTCAAATATATAAATGCAAACTAATTAAAAAACACAACGATTAAATGAAAAATGACAAATACTACATTGATTAAAAAAAAGTTGCACGGGTTAGAAATAAAAAAAAAGTTCTACTCTACAAAATTCCCATCTTCTGTCGCAGCTCATCGATCAACCCCTGGAGGTATTCGTCTCTAACTGGATCCGTACACTTCATGAGGGTGTTGTGCGTGTCCAACAACATCCGCGCCATCGAGGCCGTTGCCAACTCCGAGTAGGCAAGTGCCGTCGGGGTCGGGGTAGGGATCGGGGTCGGGATCGGCGATGGGGAGACGGCTTGCGAGGAGGATGTCGCATTCGCCTTCCCCTTGTTCTTCGCAGCCTTGACGCCTATGGGACGCCGGGAGGACATCGGTGTGTCGAAACTCTCTTCCTCCGTGTACGTCCGGTTGAGGTCCACCGGACGAGTTCTGCTTTTGCTGCTCGTGTAACCAACAGCGTCGGTGGTCTTCGTCCTTTTCATCGCACCGGTGTGCAGAATCCTGCCTTGGAACTTCTGTTTGTCCCTCAAGAGCACCCAGATGCTGAACTGCATGAAGTCGCCGTACAGGGACTGGTACGACAACAACGTTCTATCACGCACATCGCTCAAGCTCTCGCTGCTTCCCTGCTCCCTCGAGCACTTCTCGTACTCCGCCGCGAATAGGTTGGCTTGCTTCTTCACCTGATCCCAGTGCTTGCGGAGCTGCTCCCTATGGCGCTTATACGTGGTCGGCGGCTTCGCCTCATTGTAGCGCTCGGCGATGCGTTCCCAGTACGCGAGCTGCTTTTGGTTGTTCGCGAATATCGGATCCTCCGATATATCCACCCAACAGCTCGCCAAGACGAGGGTTTCATTCGGTTGGTAGTTCGTACGTCCGGGGCGTACTCTTCATTCGTTGCCGGAGGTGGCAACTTGTACGCCCTGTACTTGGTCCGCTTCTTTCTGGCGGCGGCGGCGGCCGAGGCGGCGGCAGGGCGAGTTGGTGACGGCTCCATGTCAGAGAGACCGTACGAATCCGTATTGAAATCGGGATTGTACTGGGTGTTGGGGTCGAACGACCGATATTCGTCAGGTTGTGTACCCGGCCAACGTGCACCGTCTCCAAACATCGGGCTATTGGGACTTGAGTATTCACCGGAATCCATTTTATAGCATAAGTTGATAGTGGAAAACTGAATCGAAATGTTACAAATGAAATGTGGGGTAGGGGTATTTATATAAACACAATTTTTGAATTTAAAAAATAAAAAACGAGTTACATCATCCGTGCCATCGTCCGCGTCGCCCACAGTGAACGGCCGATGGCGCGGACGATGCCCTATCGTCCGCGCTTCGTCCGCGGACTAAGCTTAAGGCGAGGACGACGCATCGTCCATCGTCCGCGCACCCACAGTGGCAGACGATGGCGCGCCCGAGGCATCGGGTGACCTATCGTCCGCCCCACTGTGGATGCCCTTAAAGGTGAAACTCACGTTCAAACACTGAGGCAATCGAAGGCTAATCGGAGTTGTCGATCATGGAGTGAAAGAGAGGAGGTGTTTCTCCTAGGTACATTGAAAGACCGTGTGGCTCGCGGATGGAAGTCCGATAATGGATTTCAGGGCGGTTATCAGCAAAAAATTGAAGAATCTATGTTTCACGACCGCATTTTCTAAGGATAAAACACGATTGATCACGACTATGGGAGGATTAAAGAAGTGAGGGAGAAAGGGGAATAACAAAATATGTACGACCAAAGCAATTGAATAACTCCAAAACTTGAAAATGACAAAGTAACGTCTCAACAAATAATAATTTCGAGGAACAAAGACTCAATGATAAACGATCTAAAAGAAAAATACAATCTTAGCGGAAGCGTTCAAGACATGGAATAATGTCGAGTATGAAAACACGACACATCCAGAATACCACTAAACAAGACAAAATCTTCTTTGATTCCTCAACACCCACCACGTCTGTCGCTGCTCAACCTGCACATTTTAAAAACAATATGCAGGCTGAGTACTTGATGTACTCTGCGGACACATGCCAAAATATAGTTTGTCAAGCCATAATTAAATGACCTTGGGGGTTTTAACTTTAAAAGAACCCAAGTACACTAAAAATATATTTCACGTAAAGTTTGGTTGCGCAACCATTTTCTATCCACATCCACCATCACCATATTTGAACATACGTGACATGGAACGTGGCCACGAACGAAGTCACTAGACTGGCCAACTCGAAAACGATGGCGCACGATCTACGGGGTATACACTAGTCTGAGTAGACTGTGCGGCCCTACTGTGACCCGAATTCGATTAAACATACATGGCAAAGCCACTTAAGATAGGTTCCATTAAAACAAAAACATGGCAAGTAAACATAATTCACCTCCTTTTCACATTAAAATATATTTAGGACATAGTTCTTATTTAAAAAGAAAGTACACCTTGTTCGCTTAACTCCTCAATCAACTTTCTGTTCCAACTTCAAACGAGGTGCAAAAGTTCACCCTTTTTGAAAGTATGATATGCTAAAATTAGAATTTGCAATATAAAAGTAATTTTAAAACAATGCATGCATCGTGCACTAATTTTATCCCTCATCCTTATAAAATAAATTCTAAGTTCTCGCATACAGTAGGCTTAATTACTTCTGTCTATGCAGTTCGAGGTTAGCATAATTCCAATCTATCACATAAAGTAGTCCAATCTGCAAACCCAAATTTTATTTACTGATTAAGGAAGCCCAACATAATAACAAAAGAAGTGGCCCAAAAGTCTGGAATTAAATGAAAAAGAAGTAACAATAAAAATACTCCCAGCCACCTACGCCTATCTCTCTTAAAACTCATCCAGAAGAAATAGAACAAACAAATGACTCCCATCTCTCTCTCCCCTAAATCTCACTCTCTTCACAATTCATAAATCAGAAACAAATCGCAACTCCCACCTCTCGTCCCCCTTATGTCTCTTCAAAAAATTCAAAACAGGAATTACACTTCCATCTCTTCTAGGGATAGCAATATGGATAATGGGTATTGGGTTTACCAGTTCCTGACCCGATACCCGATATCCAATGAAATGGGATTGGGTATGTGATCGGGAGATGAAATTAAAGATAAATTGGAAATTGGGTAACCCAATAGGGTATCAGATATTACTCGAATACCCGATTTACTGTTCAGTGTAATTTTTAATTAGGTTTAGCCATTTAGGGTGATTGGGTGTGTGATAAATTATAACTTAATTATAATTAATTAGGTTATTTTCTATAACATTTATATATAAGTCAATCATTCAACTCTCCATTAAAGTGACTCTACTCTCATTCTCTCTCTTTCTTTTTTCAAGTCTTTGTATCTATTATGTTGCCGCTTACACACTCTGCTGCCATCTCTCGGTTAGTCACTAGCCTCCCTCGGCAATACAATTGACATTTTTAAGTTCACAAAAAGACATAATTAGTATACAAAATAAAAATAAAATAAAATATTATCAATGAATAAAGAGAATTTTAGCTTTAAAAAAAATTAATATATTTTTAATTATTAATATTTTAATAATTATTAATATATGTAAAGAGTCAGGTATTTGGGTACCTAATTATTGGGTTTGAATACCCTTGGTGGGTATTTCGGTACCCGAAAAACATATCAGGTCGGGTATTGTGTGTGCATTTTAGACTATTTGTGGATTTGGGTACCCGGTTTTTTCGGGTCGGGTACCCATGGATACCCGAATTCCCATCCCTAATCTCTTCTATCAAATTTCTCACATCTCCGTCACTCTCTATCCGAGCTCAATCTCTGCTAGAGAAAATTCGGCGCCGCCACTGCCACCATTCTGGTTGCCTCTAGGACCTGCCCTTGGCCGATTTCGTGACGGTCGCCGATCAGCCGGCCTGGAGCCGCCTCGCCACTGTCACGCTCGGCTTCCGTCACCGAGCAGCCACTATCGTTGCTCCAGGCGGCCAGCGCCTCCATCTGCCTGTTCCCACATGTAAGTTTTCTTCCCTCCCCTTTTAACTCTAAAAGGTTTAAAAGATTTTAATTTGTTTTCACAAGGTTTAAATTTGAATTGGCTAAAAGGGCCAAATAATACTGGTAGAATTCCACGAATGGACATTATGGAGGAACTTATCCTCCATTTGTACCCGAAAAAAAACGTTTCCAGATAAGGGAAAGACGCGTCAGGCTATAGCCTGTTTTAACTAAACACGCATGAGGCTCTCGCGTGTTTAGTAAACACGCATCACGCTCTAACGTGTTTCAATTAAACACGCATCACGCTCTCGCGTATTTGCCTTAAACACGCATCACGCTAACGCGTGTTTGCCTTGGATGAAAACCGAATCTTCTGCCCTCTTTCTTCACTCCAGCGCTCCCCCTCTGCACGTGAGAAATCGGCGAAAACGAAGAGAAATCGACAAAAATCGAAGTGAATCCGACATCTAGCTGCTCCCGAATCTCTTTTAAGTGTTGTTAGGTAAGTTTTTACCCGCCACAGACTAGTTGGGTGACTCCCTTTGATAGAGTTGGGCTACCATGGCAGCCTACTACACATGATTCATTCTTCTCAGGTGTCCATATCGTGCACTCTCCAACAAATGAGCAATTGGATGATGATGATGATGATGATGATGATGCTGCTGATGATGATGATGACGATGCTGATGATGCTCTTGAGAGTTCTGCACAATTGGAGCGTCCCAGAAGTAGTGCCTACATAGAGCGCCCCATGAGGAGAGAACATAGTGTACAAGTTGATCGCCCTAGTAGTAGTGCACATACGACCTGTCCCGACAAGGAACGCTCCAGGCAAAGTTTGTCTCAGACAATTATGGGCATGTTCCCACGTAGAAGGTCTAGCCTTGACAACAGAGGAAAAGGCCCAATTAAATATACACCATCGTCATTTAAGTAGTCAGTTATCATGAGATGTATTGTCTACTTATTACATGTGGATTGTGATGTGTATTTTTCGAGCTTTTATATCAACGCACTAATAACACACAAGTTTAATAAAATAACTCTAAAATCAATTCCCGTCGTACACCGTTTTTTATTCCTCCAAAACTGCTGCAAGAAAATGATTTTACACGAGGGGGATCATAAGCAACACCCAAACCTAGGAGCTGAATAATTTTCCCATCCCAATATAAACTCACAAACACCATCACACCTGCAAAATAAGTACGATAAACATCATATAATCTAAATTCAACCAAATTCAACAAAAAAATTTAAAACACCATGAACCCTAAATCTTATACCCAACTAAAATATACCAATAATAACCGAAACAAAGGGTAGAAAGTTACCTAACAACACTTCAAATTGGAATGGGAGCAGCTAAATGTCGGATTAGGGTTCGATTTTTGCTGGTTGGGATGAATGGGGCTATGAAGCAGAGCAGTTTTCGCGTTCTGTGAGAGGCAGAAAGCAGAAGCAGCAGTCTGGACTGAATTTTGTATCCAAGGGAGACACGCATCAGCTTATTGCGTGTATAAATTAAAACACGCATGAGCAAATCGCGTGTATACATTGAAACACGCTTGAGCCTCTCGCGTGTATAAATTCAAACACGTATGAGCAAATCGCGTGTTTAATTGAAACATTCATGAGCCTAACGCGTGTTTACTATGGATACACGCGTGAGCTTCTCGCGTCTTTCCCCTCTCTGGAAACTTTTTTTTTGCGGGAACAAACGACGGATACTACCTCCCAGGAGGTCCATTCGTGGAATTTGGCCAAATAATACTGCAGATTAAAGATCGGAGCTTGAGCAAGTCTCTCCAAAAGGGTTCAAAGTGTTGTATTCATTTATGTGGGTGAACTATGGTGAGTGAGCAATTATGCCATGGAATTCAAGAAAAGAATATACCTTTGGTAGGAAGAGGAAGAATTGGATCCACGGCTCTCTCGGTTCTTTCCTTTCAACAAGCTGTGATATCAAGAAATTGGCCATGGAATCAAACGAATTGAGATTTTTATATCATGAACTTGATAAGAAATTACACCTTTTGGTGGAAGGAAGAAGACAACGGCGGGTTTTGAAAGAATGATGAAATTGCATTCTGGAGTTGAAGAATAGATAAGAAGTTGATGGATTTTGGTTGGAGATTTTTCAGGGAATAGTGACATGGAGAAAGCTTAAAATGGCTAAAACTAGATAGATAAAAGTGAGAGACCCAAAATTTTTATTTTTCTTCTTTTTCTTAAATAGTTAGAACATTAATTAAATTATTATATTTGATTTTAGTTCTTTGGCGTTATTCCAAGTACTTGCAATTGAATGCCAATTTTTCCCATTGACTGATCACGCGCCATTCTCGTCGACTACTTACACCACACGATTAAAAAATAAAAATCCAAGAATCCATTACTTCCATTGGCACTCCAAATAAACGAGGGCGGTATATTACTCAAGGTTTATCACTCGCTCGTTCTCAAAACAAAATCTTAATGTAAAAAGGTAAAAATAAATGCGGGCATTACACAATGCGCCGAGAATTTCCGCAACTGATATAAAGGCTAACCCTCACATCATGTCTAGAATTCACACTTGGAAGTAGAACTATGGCTCTCTATCACAGATTCTTTCTTCAAGTTGTGTTGGCTTCAATCTGAACGGGGACTACAAGATCGATGTGGATGACCAGTTATGAGGCCAAATTGCAAAGGTATCCCTTGAGGATTTGGACTCCATTTGTATGTATTACTTTGTATTATGGAGAACTGAGTGAAGTCTGACTCTTATGACTTGTTTAATTCTGATTTACGGCCGTATATTTTCCTAATGTGCAGGCTGATCGTAGTTTGCGTGGCCCTTCGTCACAAGAGTTGGTCGTATTACGAAGATTGGAAGCTTGTGTTTGAAAAAGACCGAACAACTAGTTTAGGCGCTAAAGATAATGCAGATGCAACTAATGAAGTGGGTTCGCAATCAAGGGCAAACAATGTGGAAGCCTACGAGAATAACCACAACTTTGCTGAGTACTTCGAACAAGAAGGAAATCCAGATGGTGTTCTACATGAAGAGACTACTGAAAGTGTTCAATACTCTACTGTTGGCGTGGTTGGGAAGAAGCGAAAAGGTCGAGATGCTTTGGATGGCCTCGTTGAAGTTATCAGGAAGATGCATGAAGACACTAATGCAAGGCTATAATATCTAGCTACTCGAATTGTTATATGAATTCGATATGACTAAGGCCCGCAAAGATGTTTTCGAGCTCGTAGGGTCATACCTGCCTAAGCTTGGAACAAGTCCTGGATGCCTCTGAGATTATCCTTTCAAAGGTGGAGAGGCTAGACTTTTTCATGAGTTTGTCAGAAGGGGCACGACAAGTCAATGTGTATCGAGTCTTGGAGAAACAGAATGTCATGTGATGGGGTAGGGACTAGAATGATGCTTTTGAAAGCTTTTATGTAGATGCAGTAGTTATATGTGTAGGAGACTTTTTAATTCATGATCAAATTATGTAGTAGGCCATGTTTTTTTGGTGTGATGGATGTCACTACTCCCTATCTTTTGATGTACTAATATATATTTTGGTAGACTCAAATGGCACCATTAGCCAGATGAGTCACTAATGTAAATTAATTTGTTTTGGTGTTCATTGATTGTCTAAAGCAGAATTCGAAGCATTAACAAGGAGAGGATTGGTGGTTCGAATAGTATTCGGCAGGATTTACTATTGCCTTACAGACTGACTCTAACTTGTTGAGGTGGTGAAAAGAGCATGGAGCCTCATTCCTTTGCATTAAATCTCAGTCCCTAGCAACTATGAACTCATGAGGATGTTACTAACAATGTAATGGTTGTTGGTGATATTAATTACACCAATTAGATGGATCTTTGTGAATAAATAGAGGAGACATGATCACGTCTCCATGCAGGCCCTCAAAATCATCCTTCAAAATGTCTGAATATTCCAAAGCAAGATGCATTTTTCTACAAACGAAGTTGGTCACTAGAAATCACGACAAACTATTTTCCCCAATAATACGTCAGGTTGATGGTTTGACTCCACCAATAAATTCAGTTTTAACACCTTCATCTATAATTTTTGCCCTCACCTCCACTCTATTCATCTACAATTCAATAGGATCTTCAGGCATGGCGGATCTAACATAGTTATGTAATAAAAAGCAAGTCATAATTAGTCTAATTTGAGTCTTCACGGGGTAATATGATGCACTTCTGAGAATGCCCGCCGCATTTTGAGCACTGCAAATGCATGTTATATAACATTACGTGCACGTGTGTGACGCATATTGAATAGTTCACGAGGATTTTGTGGAGCCTCAGTTTTGGATCCCCATTCCTTTAGATGATAACGTACACCTTTGTAAGGGGAAAGGAACCCCTCAGAATTTGCATAGCCGTTATCGCACAGACCCTTCCCACCCTGGGAGCATATATACAAAGTTTAGATGTTGATCACACACTGCTAATGTGCTTCTGCAAATTTGGCCTTTCCTTGAACGGTATTTTGGCTTCGCATCATTTGCTACTTGAACATTGATGTAGGTCCATTGCCCCTAGACAGCCCTAAGAGGTCATCTGACGGTAACTCCCATCAATATAATATGTCCAAGAAAAATATTATCTAGGTCTAAATTACATAAATAAGTATTGATATTAATATTAACATAAGGATACTTGTGCGTAAATTATGTATTTTTTACCTTAACCCACTTCCATCTATTGTCGCCACAATCATTCGGAATGGGTATGGGATGGACCATCAGTACGCCCTGCATGCGGATAAAGGCTCGTAAAATGTAGCGTATGTAGCACGACATTGTGTATCCAGATCTCCAGAAATCGAACAGTATGACGCGATTCTTCTTGTGGTGTGCAAGAATTCCTAAGAACATGGCGACTTGTTCCTCGAAAATTATCCAAACATGACATAACAGTCACCCTAACCAGCCAAATACCAGCCAATTAATTAGTCTGACATGCTTGGGGATCCTTCTAAGATGCCCGTATGCCGCCCATATGTTTCTCCGTCCAATCCGCTGTCGACCTTGTCTCTTGTTGGATAGATATATCAAAATTAAAGACACAAAGTCAAGATGATGATTGTAGAGCACATCCTCCACCATTTGAAGCAGAACTGCAACTGTTGATACACGACTAGCCATGTGCAGATATGAGAACCACACTAATTCAACTTATCCTGCAAATGCTAATAGGCCATGTTTGGTTGTTGAGAAAGTAAAGTTGACTAGGAAAATGATTTATTGGAAAATGAATCTTGGAATGTGATTCCTAACAACTTTATTTTCCACTTTTGAAAAAATATCAAGATTTAAAATTTCAATAATTATGAATTAAAAATAATTATTTTATTTATTATTATCATAATAATTTAAATAATTGAATTAAGACTTTCTTAATTTATTAGTTTATATTCTTATAATCATAAATAAATATATTTAATATTATGATTATAGTTATAATTTACTGATATTATAAATGAATAAAATTGATGATTTTAAAATTCCATTAAGGCTGTGTTGATTAATTACTAAATTATTAAATAGTAATAATATTTTATTATTAATAATATTATTATATATTATATGATACATAATTTAAATAATTATATTACAATTATTTAATAAGATAATAATTATAATAATTATTAGTATATATTATAATAATAATAATAATAATAATTGTTATTGTGACGCCCCGGGCTTTTAATCTTGTTATTCTGATTAAGACGGATTATTAGCTTGTTTAATCCTCGTTTAGAAGGCGTAAGATCTTTGTTATGATATCCGGCTTCGAAATAAACAAAGTATTTTATTGAAGGAATTTAAGTACAAAGAAGAGTTTCAAGCACAAAAGTAATTTGGATACTTTTATTGAGGAAAAAGTGAGTACATACAACTTACTTTACATCCAATTGCTAAATGAAGAAAAATACTACACCATTCTTGAGCTCTAACTTCAAGTATTACATGAAAATGGAAATACAACCTTCAACCTATCTCTAAACTAGATTAAGTAGAAGGGTAAGAAATTAGGGTGGTGAGCAAATCCTCCATCTTTCCCCTCTCCTACTCTTCTCGGTCTTGGAGAGCCACAAGGTGCCAAGGAAGTGGCCTTTGTACCTACACAATTACACCAAAAAGGGGTTAGAAATAGACTCATATATAAAGGGAAAGAGGTACATGCTCAACTAGGAAATGAGGAAATGTAGAGCTAAATGGTCAGCCCCTAGGCTGCAATGCTAGCACCAAGAGCACGTTTCATCAAATGGGGAGAGGGAACAAATGGGCACTGTGGAACAAGCTCACTAGGCAACCCCATTTAGGGAAGCAGCCTGCCCCTCCATTCCCCAAGAAAATGGTCAAAAGGGCAGCCCCAAGGTTCACACCAAAGAGGTAAGATTCCCTTAATCAATAACCTCAAAAGAAGGCTGAGGTTGTAACCAAATTTGGGATCATCAATTCCCCAAATCTATGCCACAAGAAGCCAAAGGAATGGCTTATAAATACCTCCCTTCCCTCCCCACTCCACGCACATTTTCTGCCAAATTCTCGCAAGGCAAGGGAGTGCAAGGAGCGACGGCGCGGAGTAGCGATAGTGAGGAGGGCGGACCGAGAGGGTGCACCAAGTGAGGTAATTTCCTCAAACCCCCATACCTCTTGCATCATGATAGTGAACCAAGAACATAGTCTCAATAACATAATGCTATAAGAATTTCCACAAGGCATTAGCATGATTTTTGCCTAGGCCAAAAACACCAAGAATACACAGAATATAGACTGCAAAAGTAAGCACAAGTGTTAACACTAAACTGAGGAATGAACTACCAGCTGCCTCTTAGGCCGTCACCCATAGGAACAGAGAATCATCAAGAACCTCACATTACCCAGCAAGCAATTGCTCCCTCAGAATCACAACTTTAGCAACATAACCAAATTCCCCAAATAATGGAAACAACTTCACATTGATACTGTCACAACTAAAAGGATTGAGTAAGGGGATAAGGGAAGGGTGACTTAGCTTTAGAGGAAGGAACCGTCCGACAAGGAGCGAGCGCCGACGCGACGGAGGCGGCACAGGCAGCGGCTCTGCTCGCCAAAGCTGGTGGCGTGGGTGCGACGGCAGACCTCGAGGCTTCCACGCGCGAGCCGGAGCGATTACGCGCAGTGCTAGGAGTCCTCGACTTGTGTTCGGCGGCGGCGCTGCGATCTCCAGTGGAAGAGCTCGGCGGAAAAAAAAAAGAAAAAGAAACAGAGAAGGAGACGGCAAGCGCCACTCCGGACGTGAACGGCTGTCTCCGCCGAAGAAAGGGACGAAGTGGAAAGGGAGGCACCACTGTTTTCCCTCGAGAACGATTTTATTTTGGAGGAAGAGAGGCCACTCCGGCGTGGACTCGCCGGAGAGGAGCGAAGAGCGGTGGTGAATTCACCGGAGGCCGCGACGAGCCGAGGCGGAAGGAGGAACTGCCGGTGCTTCTTCCCAATCTATGAACCCTTAATTTGGAAAAGGTGAGAGAGTGAATTGGGGAATTTTGCAAAGGAATTGGAAGAGAGAATGGGGGAGAAAGAGAGAGTCACGATGGAAATGGGAAGAAGAAATGGGCTGCCAACCTTTTCTTTTGGGCCAGGGAATTAAATCAAGTTGGGCCTCAGGGAATAAAAAAAATGAAGAAAGGAGGGGGGTTGACATATTATTTCTTTTGTTTGGGCCTCTTGAATAATTTGATAGTTGGGCCATTAACTTGAGGGCTTCGATTAATTGTCTTGGGAAGAGATTTAGATATTGTTAGAGTGGAATTAATTTAAAGTTTGAGCTTGGAGCTTAATTAAATTAATTTCCGAATAAATTGAGTTTCGAGGAAAGAAAGTATTAATGTGGGAGACTCGGAAGTTGAGGATTTAATTTCCGGATAATTTATTCCGAGGAAGGGAGATATTAAAATATGGGAAGCGAGGGCCGACCGGCGTCGCCCTGCGACGCCATGGGCGGCCTTAAGAGGTCTTAAGAAGCCTTAAGAAAAATCCAAAGAAAAAGGAGTTTAAAGAGGGATTTTAAGAATCCATATTATTTGAGAAAATAGAATTTCTCCAAAAGAAGTGAAAGAGAATGATTAAGTGTTGCAGAGCAGTAAAGCCGAGTTAGGATTTAAGGAAAAATCCTATAAGCCGAGACTAAGAGATAGATGCTATCTTGTAGGATGCATGCATTCTTTTTCAGAAAAACAGTCTAAGTACTAATTAGCGTGTTACGCTATTTTCAAGGGAGAAAACAGTCAAGGGCAAGAGAGGCCTAACGAGGAATTTAAGTGAAGATAAGCACAAGAGGTGGGCTTTCTTTTAATATCCAGCACTATAGTGTGGATATAAAGCAAATGTTTTGAAGTATGAAATACCTTTTTCTGAAAAATGAGAATGTGATCATCTCTTTTAAAGTTGTTGTCATGCCAGAAAATATTTGTTTTTGAGACCTGTCTGATAGGGCTATATGCCGAGACTTTTGGCGATGCCAAAAGGTTAGTAACGAATTCGGTTCCCAATAGGACCGCAAATCCTATTCGGAATTAAGTGCACAAGAGCTGTGAGCCATCCTAGAGAGAGGTTGGCCGACGAGGGTACTATTGAAGGTGGCCACCTTCACGGTACACTAGATTCTCAGACATGGCATAATACAAAAGAACTTAGACTGCAGTCGGACTTTTAAGATCACAAAAGAATTTAGTATGCTCGGGCCTTTTAAGAAAAACCCCCGGGTGATACTGTGGATGGATGACAACTTATATTGTATGTTTTGTTTTCGGCACGTGTTCACTGAGTACTCCTGTACTCAGCCCTGCATGTATTTATAAACGTGCAGGTTGAACGTCAGGATGGAGAAAAAGATTGATCGGAGTCGATGCTATTAAATAAGCCTGTGGATATCTCGACGATTCGTGTCTTCATACACGAAGTCGTTCAGTTGGGACCTATTCCGCTGTGTTTTGTTGAAAGCGAATAGTATTGTCTCATCATTGAACTCTGATTCAGTTGACATATCAAACATCCTATTTTGAGATTGTACCAAATACTCGACTGTTATTTTGGTAATATCACATTTGTCCTTCGACAAGTTCTTCAGATTTTACCCCTTTTCTATCCCCGCTTCTTTAATCCCCCATTAGTCGCGAATCACCCATTCTTGTTATCCTTAATGAGAATTGGGTCGTGACAATTATTATCATTAAAATATAATTGTAATTATAATTTTATTATAATGAAATTAAGTAGTGTACGATTTATAATTTTAAATTAATTTTTAAAAATATTTATTTAATAATAGTAATAATAATAATAATAATAATAATAATAATAATAATATACTCCATTATACTAAATACTATGTAAAAATCCTTAAACGAGGAATAGGGGTGGGAATATGGATCATGGGTATTCGGTTTCCCTGTTCCCGACCAGATACCCGCTGGGTATTGAATACTCGATATCCAATAAAACAGGATTGGGTATGTGATCGTGTGATGAAATTTAAGATAAGTCGGGTATTGGGTAATCCAATTGGGTATTACCCGAATACCAGATTTACTGTTTAGAATAATTTTTAATTAGGTTTAGCAATTTAGGGTTGTTGGGGGTGTGATAAATTATAAACTTAATTATAATTAATTAGGTTATTTTTCTCAACATTTATATAGAAATCAATCACCTCTCGGTTAAGCACTGGCCTCCCTCGGCAATACAATTGACATTTTTAAGTTCATGAAAAGACATAATTAGCATTCAAAATAAAAATAAAATAAAATATTACCAATGAATAAATGGAACTTTAGTTTTAATAAATTTAATATATTTTTTAAATTTTAATTTTTATTAATAATTATTAATATATTTAAAGAGTCTGGTATTTGGGTACCCAATCATCGGGTTTGGATACCCGTGGTGGGTATTTCGGTACCCGAAAAACATATCGGGTCGGACATTGGTTGTGCTTTTTAGACGATTTGTGGGTTTTGGTACTCGGTCTTTTCGGGTCGGGTACCCATGGATACCCGAATTCCCAGCCCTAACTAGGAATCAGAATATTTAAGAAAAGCTAGGATTTAGAATCGTACAAAGTTGTACTATTTTCATTATTTTCAGGATTCTGATTACTTTTTCAGTTTTGATAAATCTCAAAACAAAAAAAAAAGAAAATTTAAAAATTAATTAAATTCGTAAACATTTTTTAAACGTTAATTTAATTTAAATAGTAAACAATAGATATGCATCGATTGAAGTCATTAAAATTTAATAATCAATTCGATTCAAGAATCACAGATAAAATCCATAAATCATTTGAAGATCTAAAACTGCCCTAATTTAGCACAACACAATGGGTCAGGGCACTCCCGGCGGCCTGAATCGCCAGCCTGGCGACCGCAAGAACGACGGCGACAAGAAGGACAAGAAATTCGAGCCTGCCGCGCCTCCCGCTCGCGTCGGCCGGAAGCAGCGCAAGCAGAAGGGCCCCGATGCGGCGGCTCGGATACCCGCGGTCACGCCTCTCACTAAGTGCAAGCTGCGCCTGCTCAAGCTCGACCGAATCAAAGATTACTTGCTTATGGAGGAGGAGTTCGTGGCCAATCAGGAGAGGCTCAAGCCCCAGGAGGAGAAAACGGAGGAGGATCGCTCCAAGGTCGACGATCTGAGAGGCTCCCCCATGAGCGTCGGCAATTTGGAGGAGTTGATTGATGAGAATCACGCCATTGTTTCCTCCTCGGTGGGACCGGAGTATTACGTCGGGATCTTGTCGTTTGTTGATAAGGATCAGCTCGAGCCTGGCTGCGCGATTCTTATGCACAATAAGGTAGTATAATCTTTACTCACAATTTTGAAAAGTTTTAGATTTTACAGAGTTTTCAGAATTTAATTCGAACTTTAAAATATTGAGATTGGGCATCTGTTCAAGTTCTTATCTTTGGGTATATGGTGTCCGTTATTTTGATTTTAGCTAGTTCAATGCTTAAGAGTATATGATTTCCTCTCTAATTCATGTTAGATCCATCTGCTTGAGGTGGGGTTTTAAGATTCATATGCTTGATGAAGAGTAAATAAGGCTAAAACTGTCATTCGCGAGCTTCTGGCTTGAATTGTTCTTGACTTTAGCACTTATGTACACCTTCAACTTGGAATCAGTAGTCCTCACAGAACAAATAGACCATATTTGCCATTTTGGGATATCCTTTAAAAATAGACCAGTTCTATTTATAGAAACTTTTTTCTCTCTAATGAGGTGTGTCCTATTATCCACTAACAATGCTCCAATCAATAGTTGTCTATTTTTTAAGAACGGAGGGAGTGGTATGTAAAGTTTAGGTTTAGGTTTGGGATTTGGCAGTTAATCTTCGATCTGCCTAGCATTTGATATTGTTCGGTGGGTGTCTTATGGATTTCCTGAAATTCTTTTCCCGGTAGAATGAAGTCATGAACTATGTTAAATTTCTGACAAAGAAGATAGATGATCATTTAGAATTGCAAAAACTTTTGAATTCTTATTGAAATGATTTTGCTTGTCCACCATAGAATAGTATCTCCAAATTTTATTTTTAAGACTTCCACTCTGGTTCCCTCCAGATAATGGGACTCAAGGAACTTTGCTTTTAGATTTCTGGATTAGTTAATGCCTTAAGGGTTGGTGAGTTCTTTCATAAAGTTAAAGATTTATTCTTTTGACTGGATTCACAGACTTTGTAACCAAAAAGGAGGTGCATGTGTTTTATTTTGCAACAAAAAATATTTTCAGAGAAAGCCAAAACCTTTCCTTGATAAAGGGGGCGCCTATGGTGATTGAGTTCCCTATACTGTTGCTGCTCAAATAATCTTATATTGGGTGTCCTTCGTCTGGTATCAGGTTCTATCTGTTGTTGGACTGCTTCAAGATGATGTTGATCCAATGGTATCTGTGATGAAAGTTGAGAAGGCTCCATTAGAGTCATATGCCGATATTGGTGGTTTAGATGCCCAGATCCAGGAAATTAAGGAGGCAGTTGAGCTTCCATTAACACACCCAGAATTGTATGAAGATATTGGTATTAAACCCCCCAAAGGTGTCATATTATACGGAGAACCCGGAACTGGAAAAACTTTACTTGCAAAGGTAAATGAACTTGATAGTGTACACTAGCTTCTATATGTTTCCTCTGTCTATGCTGATAGAATTGGACTATTTATATTTCCATTCCCATTTAAAGAATGATGAATTGGGTGCACTATGCTTGTAGTATCTAATGAAAAAACCAAGGAAATTATGATTTGCATTTTTATTTTGTGCATCATGTGCCTTCTGTTTTCCAAAGTGAAGTCTGTCATAGTTTGATTGAGTGGTGTCTTATGATGGCTTTTGACCTTGAACTGCCTGGAGCCATATTTGTCAAACTGGAGACGTCCTTCTCATCACTCTGAGAACTGTTATGAGTTGACACATTAATCCATTTGATCCCTTATATGGACTTACGCTGAAAGAAAGGGGGCTTATGGGGAACATATTTTGTGGTTGTAATTTCTTTTACATTTTTCAACTGAAGTCATATTTTGTGGATGGTTCCTTCACACTGTTTCCCTTAAAGTGCAGTATGCTATTCTCTTTGGTCTACTTATTGCTTTATTCAGTTGGTTTACATATTCAGAGTTTATGTTTGTAAGGTGCTTAGTTCTCATTTTTTTTATTCCAAATGTCTAGGCCGTGGCAAATTCTACATCAGCAACTTTCTTGCGTGTCGTTGGAAGTGAATTAATTCAAAAGTATCTGGGAGATGGTCCTAAATTGGTCAGAGAACTTTTCAGAGTTGCTGATGACCTCTCACCCTCTATCGTCTTTATTGACGAAATTGATGCAGTGGGAACAAAAAGGTAACATCAAGATGATTGCCGCCGATTACTCTTTGGCAGGGTATTTATAGGATAAACTCTGTGTGACCAGGTATGACGCCCACTCAGGTGGTGAACGTGAAATTCAAAGGACTATGCTGGAATTGCTGAACCAGTTAGATGGTTTTGATTCAAGAGGAGATGTGAAAGTAATCCTTGCAACAAACAAAATCGAAAGTCTCGATCCTGCTCTCCTTCGGCCTGGTAGAATAGACAGGAAAATTGAGTTCCCTCTCCCTGATATCAAGACAAGGAGACGCATTTTCCAGGTATATGTAGCTTTCATTATGAGTTGTTGCCAAAAAGTGATGCTGGTGTTACCTCGTTAATTCTGATATAGCCATTGGAGTGAAGTAGAAATGCATTATTTTGATGATTTGATGCTTAGATACACACATCAAGGATGACGCTGGCCGAGGATGTCAACCTGGAGGAATTTGTTATGACGAAAGATGAGTTTTCTGGAGCTGATATCAAGGCCATATGCACTGAAGCTGGCTTGCTTGCTTTGAGAGAGCGGCGAATGAAGGTTAGATAAACCCCTTCAGTAATTAAGATACTATAGAAGTAGGGTTTATTTGTTTCGCCTTTTTGGTTCGACTACTGCATGACTACTAGCTTTGAAGTAGAATAGTCGTACTCGGGACATATTTTAGATGCAGTTTCAATTTATATTTTCAGGTGACTCATTCTGATTTCAAGAAGGCAAAGGACAAGGTTATGTTCAAGAAGAAAGAGGGAGTTCCTGAGGGGCTATATATGTGATCAATCTAAGCCTGCTGTTTCGCAGACATGGAAATCTATGGTTTTGTATCCTACTCTGACAGGAACTTTTAATTTAGCTTGTTTAAAATTGATATCCATTTCTTTCTATTCCTTAATCTCATGTTTCAAATTCTGTATTTCATGTAGATGGTCAATTTTATGGATACTAAAATGTGCAATGGTAAGTTATTCTTGACTACCTATGAACTGACAGAGGTGGCTTTCAGTTTGTTAAACAAGAAGATAATAGTGAAATATTATATAAAATAAGCTATAATAGAATTTATCTAGGATTAAATAGGTATTCAAGGTGAAAATATTATGGTTAATTATGAGATAATCTTGACATTATAGAGGCGGATCAAAACATATTACTACGAGTTGAGCTTTTGAGCAAAGCACAATAGAATAAGATATTAGATTAGTCATGACTGTTAATTAATCTTGAGTTATTTTATTGTTTTTAATTTAAGCTTAACGAGTTGCGACAAATTGCACGCAAAGATTTGAATAACAATCAAAGTAACATATTCAAAATTCAATGACGCCTCGTTGAAACGAACTACTCATATTTTTTACATATAGAGAGACTTTATAGTATAGCTACCCACCCAGTGATGGTAGAGTTAATTTTCTGCCACACAATTAAGAGGCAATACATTATAATATTACAGCACTTTGTTTTTTTTTAATCTCATGGACAAGGCTAATTCACAATTCACTAAAACAGATTGAAACTCTGAGATATCTAAAGGCCATTCATAATTTCTATATTTGAGCTAATTTTGCTTGATTAATTTCCTATTGAAATAGTAAAATTGTAAAAATGCTAGCAGTGAATTAGATCAATATACTTAATTATGTGTATGATCTTATCAATTAGTTATGAAAATCTGAATCATGTATGTTTTATAACTTCTCATGATATTAATTATGAAAATTCTTGGACATTAAGTGATCAGACATGTGTTGCAAATGCCATCCCTTACATGTGATGACCGATAGAGCTTGTAATAGAAGACTTACCAAATTAAAAATTTTTGTGTAAATTTATGCATTTGAATATGATATAATTTAGATTTTGGTAGAATCCTTATTAAATTACTTTTAATTTGATATAATATGATATATGAAAAATAATTTATTTCTCTTTAAAAATTTGTATAATTAAAGATTGCCTACTGTGTTTGAATGATATAATTACCTTTTACAGCTTACTTAAATTAGGAAATGATCTGCCACATGGCCAAATCTTGATGGTTGATCAAGATATATATTCCAATAAACTAAATTTGACTTTGTTTTGATATAATTAGGGTTTTGATTTGATCAATTCCCTTAAAACATATTTTGTTTTTTTGATACATGACGGGTGTTCAGTTACTTAGGGAATCAATATTGACTTAAGCTTGGCCTTAGGATACCATAAAATAATTCTCACCATTCGAAATCAAATTCATCGATACATAGAATATTACTCTCTCTCTCCCATAGTCACACTTGGGGATTGATATGTGATTTTAGGAGGTGTTGTTTTGTGTGTTAAGTGGAAAGAGAAAATAATACTATATTTATATTAATGTAAGAGAGAACTTTATAAAAAAAAGGAAATGTGACATCTTTTATGGGACAAACTAAAAAGGAAAGTATGACATATGGGACGGAGGTAATACTACTTTCAACAATCTTCTAGTTTAAATGTAAAAACGTTGAAATATATAATTCAATTTACTGGCAATCCATACATAATAAAGAAAATACACGCGGTCTTAACGTTACACATAATAATAAACTAATATAGACCATCGATGTCGAAGACAAGATAAGACAAACTATGATAAAAATCCGAACTAAACGCAAACAATCAATCTAAAAAACATATATAGATATAATGAGAAATTCAAGGGTACGGCAAAACGCCGGCACCATCTCCACCACCGCCACCGACTCCAGCCCCAACTCCGCCAAGGTTGCCGATTCCGCCTCCAATGCCTCCAACTCCAAGGCCACCAGCTGGCAGAGTGCCGATGCCACCGCCAATGCCGCCACCTAATCCCGAGCCTATCCCGCCACCGACGCCTCCGAAGGGAAGGCCGCCCCCGCCGATGCCGGAGTAGCCGCCTAGGCCTCCGAAAGAGGCGAAGTTCTTCTGGTCTGCAGTGGTAGCGTCGCCTGGAAAAACCCTAGCTGCAATCTGATGAGCTGTTAAAAGGCAAACAAAAAGCATCAAACTCAACTTCGCCATTACAGATTGTTGAATTGAAAGATTTGGGAAACCTAATGAGTTGATGCTTCAACAAGTGTGGAGTAGGGTTTGTTATATAGAGGAGGAGAGAGTGAGCAGTTGTGAATATTGAATGAATGAACATTAAATGCAAATTTATGTGTTTACTCTTTTTTTCATGCATGTACTGTATTGTATGTGTAGTTCACTTGGTCTATTACACTGTTGTACTACTATATTCCAAATATATGTGATCACTATGATATGTATACTTATGATGGTATTCCGTATAATAACCTAACATCCAACACACATGTGCACATAATAATATACTCCCTTCGTACCTCTATGTAATTGAGTCGTACTCCCCCGGTTCTATTCAATATGTCCACATCCTTGAGTTAGGTGGAGTATGTAGAGAGATAGTTAAATATTTTAATGATGTGGGGAGAGAGGAGAGAGAGATTTATTTCCAAATATAGAAAGTGAACATCTTAAGCGAGACAAATAAAAAAGGAAAGATGGACAACTTGCGTGGGACGGAGGGAGTACTTCTTTTTAGGTTGTTTCACTATAGTTCAGTCATTTTCATTTTTTTAGCAAAAATCAACACATCTTCTTTCTCTTAGTTTATTCTCTTTTCATTTTTCTACTTTATTCAATTTTCTACTTTATTTTCGCTCCACTTAATTAATACTTTCTTCATCCGCTATTAGGAGTCTCGGTTCCTTCCACTAATTCATTCTACTTACATTCTATTATAAAAATAGGATGGGTTACACATTACACTATTTTTTGTCACCCACTTTTTCTTTATATTTCTTAAAATTCGTGTCAAACTCAATTGAGATTCTCATTCCCAAAAGAAATGTCACTGCTACAAGAAATGGATAGAGTACTACACTGTATCAAGAGAGCCAGTTACTTTCATTGATAGTATATGCCATTGAATGCAATAATTACAGAGTCGTTACGCTATTAATTTTCTAGCTACAACAAGATAATTTTGTTATATTTTTTTAAGGGAAAGCTTCAAGAAGATTTTTACTTATTATTTGAATTTATCTCATAAGAAAATTAGAATTTCTAGTTTTGGCACAAGTACTATTTACCTATCTGATCAGTGATCACCCATGAATTACTTATTGGACTAATAAGCCCCTAATTAAAAATGGTTAATTAGGTTACTCAAACCTTGTTCTACTCCTTAATAGTAGAAGAAACTGTTTTACCAAGTATAATTTAGAGAATTATGGGTCAATTGGAAATTTGTCATAATGTAGTGTATTTACAAGAGTAGAGTTTCCACGAATTGTCCCGATTAATCAATCCCATTTTTAGTTACTCCAAGGTTCGTTATGTCTTTTGGGGGGCTCAAATGTTTGAGATATAAGATGCTATTTTGTCTTGATTATAAAAAGGTTATGCATATGATTTCATGGGATTGAATCCATGAAATAATAGCCATAAATGCACATTTAGTGCATGCACATGGTTTTAGTTGGCTACCTACCACTCCCTCATTGCCTGCCTTGGGCTCCCTCATTGCCTGCCTTGGGCTCGACGGCAAGTCGAATGTTAATTTTGTAGTTCCGATCGAGCTTTTGCTTCCTTTGTAAGATAAGATGAAAAATCATAGAATTGCATAAATAGTAATTCATCCGTCTCTTAAAATAAAATTCTTTTTCTTTTTAGTCTGTTCCCTATAAATTGAAACTTTTCTTTTTCCGAATTATTTTCTTTTAAATGAGGTGTGACTCATTTTCAACTAACACACTTTTCTTTCCATCTCTCTTACTTTACTCATTTTGTATTAAAACCCGTATCATTTCAAATGTTTTTATTTTTGGGAATGGGGAGCGTATAGAACCTAAAAATGGCTGCCAAATGCCGATATATAATAATATATCAAAGCAAGTGCAAGGAAACACGCATTTGACATGCTCCCTCTGTCCCATTACATGTGACACATTTATTTTGGGCACATATTTTTAGATAGTAGTGTTTAGTGGTTAAATAAAGAGATAATAAAGTAAGAATAAGAGAAATAGAGTATTGTTTTTTTGACATAAAAGTAAATGTATTATTTATAGTGGAATGACCCAAAAAAATATGTCTCACTTGTAATGGAACACTTATAATGGAATAGATGGAGTATGTGGTAGTACACTCTTATTTAACAATTGTAACACAACAACACTTGTTTGAGAAAGTACTCTCTCCGTTCA